>NC_057403.1:21405580-21600715 GCF_019320065.1 Cervus canadensis | reverse complement strand
CTAGTAAGTGTGACAGTCGAGGTGCTAACCCAGGTCTGTACCGCCCCCCACCCCCAGCACACCCTTAGACAGGGCAGGCGGAGGGTTCGTTTCTCATCCGGAAATGGAATGTGGGGGTGGACTGCACGCTTAGGGGGCCCGTGACTACTTGCTGCAGGACCAGCATCCCTGGGAGGTGTGGGATCTCCACTTCGTCTTGGACCCACCGAATCAGAACCTACACTTTCACAAAGTCCCCGGTGGATCTGGACGCACAGACGTCTAAGGAACGTGCTCCTGTTCAAGGAGTTTTCAACTTCTGGTCACTGTTAGTAGAATCACCTCTCCCCCTCCCCTCTGCCCTTTTCTTTTAAAATGTAGTAGTTCTGCACACCTTGAGATGGAAAACAGATAGCAACATCACCCTTGCAGGAGACAGCAAGGGGAGCAAGGGGAGGGAGGTCACACACAGGCTGGCTCACACCAGAGCCCTCCCTCCAAACTCACCCCCATGCACCCCTGCAAAGTCTTGGCAGTGGCCACTGCTTTGAAAGCTACCAATACCAGGCTAGGTCCTAGTTCTCTCCTGGGTAGATTCAATTCAACGGTGGTGTTTGCTCCTCCCCACCCCCAACATCCAGAGTCATGCAGAGTATAGGGGGCCTGGAGGTTCAGCTTCCTTCCCTCTCTGGGCTCCTACATGGGACCAGGCGGTCACAGGTACATTGATAACTGGGAGTCTCACGGCACCTCAGTATGCCCTTCTGTGAAGTGGGCCCGAGGATCCCTAGCACAAGCCTGGCATGGAGTAGGCCTCATATGACAGGCAGAGCCAGCCTGGCTTGGGTGCCCTGCTCTCAGTCAAGTTTGTTTCTCCAGCTTTGATCTTCTCCAGAGTCCTTCCAGAGTGCTGTGAGGCTGTCGGGCAAGGTGTCTGAGCTGGAGCCCAAGTTTTGGGGACTCAGAACCAGTTCCAAGTGAGACTGAGCCTGAGCTGGGAGACACTGGGATGGAGACACTGGGATGGAGACACGGGGATGGAGACACGGGGATGGCCTTCCCACAACGCCCAACACAGGAACCACTACAGCCGCAGCCACGTGTGGCCATCGACATTTAGATTAATGTAAAGTGGGACTTCCTTGGTGATCCAGTGGTTAGGACTCCACCCTTCCACTGCAAGGGTATGGGTTTGATCCTTGGTCGAAGAACTAAGATCCCACATGCCACAGGATGCAGCAAAAAATATTTTTTTTTCTAGATAAATTTAAAGTAAATCAACAGTTCAGTTCATCAGTTGCACTTACCACGTGGCAAGTGCTCGAAGCCACACGTGCTGGTGACCACAGCCAACAGCGCAGAAAGAAGGTGCTGGGGGACAGTGACCCATTCAAATACTGAACTGGTCCCACACCGGCTGGCAAACAGCTGCTGCTCTTTCCTCATCCCCTGCCCTCCCAGCCCTTTCTCATATGGTACATGCGTGCATGCTAAGTCGATTCCGTCGTGTCCAACTCTGCGAGATCCTATGGACTGTAGCCCACCAGGCTCCTCTGTCCATGGGGATTCTCCAGGCAAGAATACTGGAGTGGGCTGCTATGCCCTCCTCCAGGAGGTATTCCCCACCCTCACTGCGAGGGACTGAACCCCTGTCTGTTACATCTCCTGCATTGGAGTCTACCCAAACTCATGTCCGTTGAGTCGGTGATGCCATCCAACCATCTCTTCCTCTGTCACCCCCTCTCCTCCTGCCCCCAATCCGTCCCAGCATCAGGGTCTTTCAAATAAGTCAGCTCTTAGAATCAGGTGGCCAAAGTATTGGAGTTTCAGCTTCAACATCAGTCCTTCCAGTGAACACTCAGGACTGATTTCCTTTAGGATGGACTGGTTGGATCTCCTTGCAGTCCAAGGAACTCTCAAGAATCTCTCCAACACCACAGTTCAAAAGCATCAATTCTTCAGCACTCAGCTTTCATAGGGTACCTGTTTTCAATTCCCATTTCTCAGATGAGGAAACAGAGGTGCAAGGTGTGGTTCCCAGCAGAAAACTGGCAGCAGCCTGGGACGGGAGTGGGTCCGCTTCTTTCCCCACGCACCAGCCGGACTTCACGTCCCAGTTCACCCTTGCCTGTCACTCACTGGTCAGACCCCCTCTTGGGCCGCCTTGCTCCAGCTCTGAGCTGCTCTGTCACTGACATCCTGTGTTAGAGGAGGAAATGGGAGCCCAGAGAGGGGGAGGAGCCGGCCCAAGATAGCACAGCCAGCGACTGAGAGCACCCAGGCCCAGGGTCCCTCCGCCAGTACCTCCCGAAGCACGGCGGGTCTGCCACCTACAAGTAAAGACTGCGGTTGGGAGGTGTGTCTAGCCACCTCGCCATTCTCCTCCCCTCTCCAGCCTCTTTCCCCGCCCTCTCCACTTCCCTGGCTCTGAGAATTTGACCCCCGCCCCCCCAGATGGATCAGAAGACCCAGGCCTCTCCTCCAGCCTCATCGCCTGCTTCTGCCACTCTTGCAGACTGGCGGTATCTTTTCCATCTCCTCCTCTCCATACCTGTGGTCCCCCAGCCCCAGCCTCATCCTGTCCCCCTGGACCTTTGACCCAGCTCATCACCGGCCTCCAATCTCTCCGGAAACCCCAGCATCCACACCCCCGCCTCTCAGCGCGCTGTGGAGGCAGGAGGTCTTTGTAACCGAGCTGGACTCTGCAGATCCCCGGCTCCCATCCGCCTCTCTGGCCCCCCGGGCTTTGTACGCAGGGGGTCCCTCCACCGCACGCGCCCGTCCTCACCCAGGTGCCGCGCGATGGTCCTGCAGCTTTCAGCTTTGCCATCACCTCCTCCAGGCCGGGGGGCGGCGCCCCTCGGAGACGCTCCAGGGCCTTCAACCCTGAGCTCACGCTCTCACTCAGCCCTTTGTGGGTCTCCCCTCTGGACCTCTAGCTCCCCCAAAACAAAGGCAGGTTCCTCTGCCCCTGCGGCCCCGGAGCCGGCAGGGAACCCGGCGGTAGGCGGCGCTCGCTCGCACCTCGCTTCCGCGAGTGTGGAGAGGCTCTGTGGAAGCCTGGAGGGTTACAGGCATCCAGGATGCTTCCGGACAGACGACCCCCGTGCCTGGGGAGCTCACCTCCTAGTGCGCAGATAGGCAATCAGCAGGACCAGTCGTGATCCATCAGATAAGGTCGGGCCAGCAGATGAGGGTTTGAAGGGAAGGAAGTGAAGTGTAAGGGGTGGGATGGGGGGCGGAGGGCCGGGACACCCTCCCGGAGGTGGCATTGGAACAGAGGCTGGAATGGACACAGAGGCAGACACGCAGACCTAAGGAGGCCCGCTTCAGGCAGAGGCAACAACAGGAGCAAAGGCCCAGAGGAGGGAACGTGCCTGGGATGTGGGCGGAGCCTCAGGGGGCGGGGGGGGGGGCGGTGCAGCCCCTCTGTAAATATCCCTTCAATGAATGTATGAAAGATCAAATAAATGACCCGCCAGCGCGTCTCTGGGTGGTGTTGGGGGAAGACAGGAAAATATAGGCTCCCTTGCCCAGCAAGTCATCCCTCCCTAGCCCACCCCTGCCTGGGAAGCCTGGGCGGGTCCGGAGCTGAGACCCCAAACTGTCCCCAGCAGTTAGGTCTGGACCGCCCTATTTCCAGGGTGGTTCTAGCTCAAAAGTTAGGCGACTGTCAACTCCTGAGGCTTTAGGGGTGCTTTTATTTTAAAAGCATTAAGGACACGGACTGACTCAGAGGGACACACGTGTGAACTTGTTTCATCCATCCTTGAAGCCTATGCTTCGGGTACCCTCCGCCCTCCCCACCCTAACAGCTCCCGCCCCCCCCCCCCACCGCAGGACAGACATCCAGAGAGGGAAGTGATCCACTCTGCCCGGCTTTGATGTCTCTCCACCCTCCTGGCTCCAGGCTCCTCTTCCCCCACCCAGTCCCTCACAGTCGGGAAGTTCTTCTTTAGATCTAACCTCCATCCCTCTTGCTGCGACAGCAGTCAATTTCCTATCTTTTCTCTCACCTTCTGAACTTCCCCCAGAAAAAAAAAAAAGTGAGTACGCCCCGACAGGAATGTTCCCTGCCTCCCTTTTCTCCTCGCCCCGCCTCTCCTGGGCCCCTGAATTTCCCAGCTGCCATCTGCTTGAATCCTCTTAGGCTCGATGCCCTGAGAGTTCTCAGGACTGGAGCTTGGGAGGATGGGGAAGCTGGTGAGGCCTCGGCCCACACCTCGAGCGCCTGTGTCTCCCTGCCTCCACTTTCCCCCTGGATCTCAGCTCCCTCTCTAGGTTCCTCTGTTCCCCCTTGAAGCCTCTCCCTCTCTCTCCCCTGGTGGCTCAACCGGTAGAGAGTCCGCCTGCAATGCAGGAGACCTGGGTTCGACCCCTGAGTCACAAAGAGCCCCTGGAGAGAAGAATGGCAACCCACTCCAGCATTCTTGCCCGGACTTGGAGAAGTCCGTGGACAGAAGAGCCTGGCGGGCTACAGTCCACGGGGTCGCAAAGAGTCGGACACGACTGAGTAACTAGCACTCTGCTCTTGCCGCCTCCCCGGGCTCCCCTTGGTCTCTGCTTCCTCTCTCTGACTCTGTCTGTCCCTCTGTGCTCCTCACACCTCTTCTCCCCCAGCCCTCTCGCAGCTCTGTGTCCGCCCTGTCTCTGGCACCACGTAGCGGTGGAGGATCCTAGCATTGAGGCTTCTCCAGGGCGCTCGGGTGAGAGAGGCAGCGCGGTGACCTGGCCCAGGGCTGGGGCTTTGGTTCCAATCCCAGCTGTCCTGCCTCCGGGCTCCGTGACCATCAGCCGGTGCTTTCAGCCCTCAGGATCTGCTTCTCCACCTGGAAAATGGGCACAAGGACAATGACCTGCTCCTAGAGCCGGGGGGGAGAAGCCAGAAGCTCCAGCGGAGGGGGCCTCCCAGGTGGCACCAAGGGGTAAAGAACCTGCCTGCCAATGCAGGAGACATTAAGAGACTCGGGTTCGATCCCAGGGTCGGGAAGATCCTCCGGAGGAGGAAATGGCAACCCACTCCAGTATTCTTGCCTGGAGAATCCCCATGGACAGAGGAGCCTGGCGGGCTACAGTCCATGGGGTCGCAAAGAGTCGGACACGACTGAGCGCCTTAGCACAGACATCAGGTGACGGCAGCATTCAGTTGGCGCCGGGCCCCCAGCGAAAGCTCATTGGATAGCTCCCGTCACTATCAAGGGTGCACCCTGGCCAGTAGGGGTCACAGAAGGCTGGGCACAGTTGACAGGTCCCCCAGGAGGACTGTCCCTGCTCTCATGACAAACTTGAAGGTCTTGAGCCCCTCAGGTCTGGGGCGGCTGACAGGGAGGGGCCCCTTCCCAGCTGTGTCTTTGCCCTTGAACAGGTGACTTTGCTTCTCTCTGCCTCACCTTTCCTGTCTGTGAAATGGGGGTAAGAGCAGTCCCCTGTCAGAGGGCCAATGGGAGAGCTATGGTAAATGCTAGTCAACCTGCCAGCCTGGAGCCCAGACCCTCAAATACTGACAACTGACCAGAGCTGGGTTGTGAAGGTGTTGAACAAATGCAGGGAAGAACTGTCTTTAAAGGGAACGAGGTGTTTGGCCTGAGGAGCCTAGGGGAAGCAGCTGGGAGAAACGAAGAAAACGCCAAGAAGTGGAGGTGAAGGGTAAGGAGGGGCTAGAGAGCCAGCGGGACCCAAGGAAAGTCAGAGGGAGCCCTGGTGGGCGAGACTGGAGGAAGGGTTGTGAGGGGGTCACCAGGGCAACTGCTGCGCCGAGGGGTCCCAACCTCAGTGATGAGCCACTGGGATCAAGGGGTAGAGATCTCGCTGGGCCAGATACATGGCAGACATTTGTGCGTGGCGGTGGCATTAGTCAAGGAGATGGTGTGAGTCAGGTGTGTACCGCATCCCTGATTTTGAGAACATGCTCAGAAGAGGGTTAGCCAGCACCCCTGTTAGCTGGGTCGGAGGGGTGTAACTGGGGCCAGGCGTCCCCTCGGGACACAGCGATGTAGCCCACACAGGTGGCATCCGAGGTGTGGCTACCCTCAGATTTGCCTGCTTTTGGTGGGTGCACACAGCTGCCCTGGGGACCTTGGGTAGAACATCTAGGAGCCGATCAGCCAGGTGGCACCGCGGCGTGGGCATGGATGTCCAGCTGAAGGTGGTTGTGCTCATGGTATATGGATGTGCTGCCTCCACCAGGCTGGCCTTCTGGGATGGGAGGAAACGTCGGGATCCAGGACGTCTAGGGGCTGAGCCTGAGATGTGCAGCTGGGGGATGTGTGTCTGGGCCGGGTGTGCAGAGAGGGGCATCTCTGGGAGGCGTCAGTGGGGCATCTCTGGGAGGCATCAGTGGGGCATCTCTGGGAGGCATCAGTCGGGCATCTCTGGGAGGCATCAGTGGGGCACCTGCTGCTGCCTCCACTCGGTGTTCATTCAGCACCTACTCTGTGCCAGGCACCGTCATAGATGCCGGGAACCAAACTGCACACAACAGACGCAGTCCCTGCCCTCAGGGCGCTTACGCTCAAGTGCATGGGCTTCTAAGAGGTCATCGTCGTTGTTGTTCGGTCACTTCAGTCATGTCCAACTCTTTGTGACCCCATGGACTATAGTCTGCCAGGCTCCTCTGTCCATGGGATTCTCCAGACAAGAATACTGGGAGTAGGTTGCCACGCCCTCCTCCAGGGGATCTTACCCCCTCCAGGGATCAAACTTGCATCTCCTGCAATGGCAGGCAGATTCTTTACCACTGAGCTACCAGGGAAGCCCTGGGAAGCCCTGGTCAGAGGGTAACAAATGCGACACAGACAAAGCAGAGAACGTTCTGGTGTAAGGCAGGGGTGCTGTGTGATGCAAGGTATTCAAGCTGGCCTCACTGAAAAGGCGACCTCTGGGCAAAGACCAGAGGGAGGGTGGGACGCCTGAGGGTCCAGGCCATGGGAAGAGCATGTGCAAAGGCCCTGAGGCAGGAGTGTGTGCCCGGATCTGGAAGCAGCAAGAGGTTAGTGTGGCCCGAAGTGGTTGAGTGAGCAGGGGAGCAGCAGAGGGTCTGCTGAACCTCGGTCAGGTTACACACACACACACACACACACACACACACACACACCCCTCCCCCCCACCCCGCCACCCAGACAGAGTGTGAGGGCCGCTGAGCAGAGGAGGGTCAGGACCCCTCAGGCCACCTGTGGGAATAGTCTGGGAGGGAAGGTGAGAGTCAGAGAGGGGAGACCAGTGAGGAGGTACCTCTGATCACCCAGGGGAGATGGTGGTGGGCATAAGAAGTGGTCAGATCTGCATTTACTGTCAAGAGAGAGCCATTTCCTGAGCCAGTCAGTCCCCCAGTGGCCCTGTGATAGATACTATTATTATCCCTGTCTCACCGTGTTTTTCTGCAGCTCAGAAAAATGAAGTCACTGGCCCGAGGTCACACAGCAGGTCCAGGACGCAAACCCAGACCCCCTGGTGCTTGATCTATCCTCCTACTACTGCTACTTGATGTTGGGGTCTGGAGGGTGGGGGTAGCGTTTGTCAGCATCTCTACCGGCGTCTGCACATAGTAGGGATATGGGGGGAAAAAATCTGTTGGATGGATGGATTCATCGACTGATGGATGAATAGAATGGATGGAAGAGGCTGCCCTGCCCATTTTGCAGAAGTGTATCAGGAGGTGGATAGCAGGAAACCGCTGAAGTCCAGAGGGAGGGGACTGCATCTGGGAGTGGGTTTCTTTGTGGTTATGAGCAGGGGCTGGCCCTCGGGCTGAAGGACTCGGGTGACCTGGGCCCGGGTTCGCTGGTATATTGGGGTGGAGGTCTGTACCCTTGTGGTGGCGGGGGGCATTTGGGGGAGCTTCTGGGGTGCTGAGGGGAGCGCCTGCCTGCAGGGAAGCCCTAGCTAGGTTGTCTGCACTCCGGGGGGCAAGTGTGGGAGGGGCTGCTGTGGCCAGCGGTGGAGGGGGGCGGCCAGCGCCCGCCCGGCCCGGTTTTGCAGCCCGTGAGGTTGTCTAGACCACGAGGCCAGGCTTGGCACGGTCCAGAGCCCCCCTTCCCCCCCTTCCCCGGGCAGCCCAGCCTTCAACCTTCCTCCCCCGCTTCCCTCGACCTTCCCCGGCTGCCCAGAACCAATGGGTTAATTAGATAACAGAGCCTTTGATTAGCGGGGGAGGGGGAGGCCTCCGGCGCAAGGAAAGGGTGGGGGGTGGGGGGGCGAGCGAGGAGGAGGGAGGGGAGGCGCCCGCCCCGCGCAGGAAGCGAGGAAGAAGGAGGGGGGAGGGAGGGAGCCGAGGCGCACAGCTTGGCTCTGCACTGCCGTGTGACTAGAAATTGTAATCGCGGAGAAAGCCAGGGAGAGACAGACGGAGCCCGGCCGAGGGAGACCGAGACGGACGGACAGACGGACAGAGAATCTGACCGAGAGGCGCTCCCCGACCGACCTACGAGCGGGTGATGGGGGCGCAGCGAGAGTGAGGAGGAGATGGAGGAGAAGGAGAGGGGGGCCCGGTGGTCCCAAGGGCAGCGAGACAGCGAGGGGGGCGCCTGAGGAGGGGGTTGGGGGGCCCTGAAGAGGTGGACGGGGGACTGGAGGAGGCAGGGGAGGCAGGAAGAGAGCAGGGGGCCGGGGTCCCCGGGGGCAGACGGGAGGCAAGCGGAGGTGGGGGCGGGGGTAGCCGACCGGAGGAGGCGAGCCGGGAGGGGAGGAGGAGACGGTTGCTGCAGTGGCCTAGACGAGCCTCCCGGGGGGGTGGGAAGGGCGACTGGCGAGGAGGGGGGGGCGCGGGGAGACCCAAGAAGCCCCTGCGCCCCCCCCCCCCAACCTCGACGGGAAACCCTGGAGGACCGGGGAGGCAGAGCCCCCAGCGGCTGGAGGCATGCGGAGGGGGGGGCCTGGGGCGCAGGGAGAGGCCCAGCGGAAGCCGAGCCACTGGGGTGAGTGTTCCTCGCGGTGTGTGTCGGGGGGCGGTGGGGGGAGACAAGGACGGAGAGATGGCGGAGGGCGAGGAAGGAGGGGAGGGAGGCCCCGGCGCCGCAGAAGTGGGTGGGGGTGGCTGCGGGCTGGCAGCGGGCGAGATGGGCACCGAGGCGGCGGGGGGAGAGACGCAGGGGCGGTTTGGACCTGGGGTGGGCGCTACCGGGCTCCCACCGCCCGAGGGGCATCGAGATCTGGGGCTTCCCCGGCCTCGAATCCTGGCCCCCTCGGGCTGCGCGGCCTCTAGGCTGGGCTGGGGGGGGGGGCGGTGCGGCAGGGAGGGAGGGGGGGGCGACTGGCTTCTCACCAGTCTCGTGAGGTGGGGACAGGCAGGTGGGCGCAGGACGAGGACCCACGCCCTCGCAGGGCACGCAGAGAGGAGCTCGCAGCCCCAGCCCTCTGGGCAGAAAGTGAGTCTAGGGTGTAGACCCAGGAGCGCCCTCCCACCCTACCCACCCACCCACCCCCACTCCATCTCTCTGTGTCTCTGTCTCTCCGTTCTCTCTCTCTTGTCTAGCTGTTGCTCTTCCCCTCACACACGCGCGCAGGCAACGGACACACGCACATGCATTTTTTTTTTTTTAATCCGAGTTACAATGATGTTGGAAACCGCGGGCGGGAGCGTGTGCGCGTGCGTGCGCACGGAGTGCAGGGGGCGAGCCGCCCGGGTCCGCGGGTCTGGGAGCGCGAGGGCGCGCCCGTCACCGCTGAGGTACGCGCGTTTGTGCAGACCGCACCCGCCCCCCATCCCCGGTCCCCCTGGCCTCCCCACACGTGGGAAACTCTCGGGTCTGCTGTGTTGAAGCAGAGCTCGCGGGCTGGGCGCGCGCGCGCGCACGTGTGTGTGTGTGTGTGTGTGTGTGTGTGTGCGCGCGCGCGCGCGCTGGGGATGGAAATGCTGCTTGGAAGAGAGGGCCGGGCGCCCCAGGGGTAAACCCAGGACCACAGTCCCCTTCTGCCGCTACCCAGCCAGCCCCAGGCTCCTCAGTGGCCTCATCCGTCAATTGGGTATCCTCACAGCTTCCTCCCGAGGCTCCCCGGGAGCTTACACAAGCGTGTGCAGAGTCTGGCGCAAGAAGGGGCTGACTCACAATTCCCAAGTTATTGTTGTTGTTTTCACTGCGCCCGTCATGACTAGCCCATCTCCCTCTAGCCCGTCTCTCCCCTATGGAGATGGGGGTGGGAGGACCTGACCCCACGCAGCCCACTGCCCTCCCAGAGCTCCGGGTGGGAGTCCCCGATCACCCAGCCCCTACCCCGGCAGCGGCTCAGCCACATCCTGCGGCAGCCACTGTCACAGGCCCAGCAGCCGTCCTCGTGGCCTCCAGCCCCTGCCACCCAAGGCCGCCTCCTCCCCCGTCATCGCCCGGCCTCCCCACGGGCTTCCTCCCAGCCTCACCTGCCCACACCCAGCACTTACCCACTTACCTTGTCTGGCACCTCACCTTCTCCTTCAAGGTCCCCCTTTGAGTCTAACTTAAATCTTTCCAGCTGCTGCCAGGAGGCGCAAGGGAGACAGGAGCCCCGTGTGTGATGGTGGGTGGGGTGTCCGGGTCCCTGGGAAACCTGGCCTCTGTAAGCACTCCCTGGAGAGAGAAGTGGGGTGAGGGGGCATCCAGGGGGCCGGACCCCTCCCAGAGGCACGTGCAGGTGGCGAGGGGACTTGGGTGGATGCCGAGACAGGCACCAGATCCTAGCTCTGACTTTCTCAGCTTGGCTCATCACCTTTTGTCTGTCACCTGTGTCTCGTCTGGCTCTCACTCCATCTCCACTTATCGATGTCCCTTTGTGAAATCACACAAGGAACCAAGTTTTTAATCTGGCTGATGTCTCCACCTGTCGGCACATCCTCTCCCCCTAGACTCAGTTTCCTGTTCTGGGAAATGGGCATAAAGTCTTCCCAGCACGGAGATGGTGAGCTGAGGGCCAGCCCCTGCCTCTCTGCCTCCCTCGGCCTGTTGGGCCCTCATCACCTGGGACCTGGGGTGGCCTTGATCCCTTGGGTCCTGAGCCTTGATGGCAGCAGCAGCAGAGAGCTGTCTGGACTCGGGGGAGGAGCTGGGCCTCTCGGGGGTGGGGGTCCCTCCCGTCACTGAGCCTCTTCCTCTCTCCGCTCCCGACAGCCCCCCGGCGCCCAGGCGGAGCATGAACATTGAGGATGGCGCGCGCCCGCGGCTCCCTGTGCCCCCCGCTGCCGCCCGGTAGGATGTCCTGGCCCCATGGGGCCCTGCTGTTCCTCTGGCTCTTCTCCCCGCCCCTGGGGGCCGGCGGGGGCGGCGTGGCTGTGACATCCGCCGCCGGAGGGGGCACCCCTCCGGCCACCTCCTGCCCAGCGGCCTGCTCCTGCAGCAACCAGGCCAGTCGGGTGATCTGCACCAGGAGAGAGCTGGCCGAAGTCCCAGCCAGCATCCCCGTCAACACGCGGTACCTGAACCTTCAGGAGAACGGCATCCAGGTGAGCTGGGCTGGCCGCCGTGGTGGGGGCCCTGGGGCAGGGGCGCGGGTGGTGGCCGGGCGGCCGGTCCCCCCTCCCTGAGCCCCCAGCAATTCGTGCTCGTCCGTCTGTCTCCGGGCACTTCTCGGACACCGTGTGCATCCTCGTTGCTTGAGCTGAGGCTGTGTCTTGCGTTTTCTCAGCATGAGGCTCCTCCCTGTGTCTGGGCTGCGGCAGGACCGCCTGCCTGCCTCCCACAGCGCAGGAGCCGCAGGTCGTGCTGGGGGTGACCCTTCCCTGAGGCCCCCCCCACCCCGTGCCATCTGCACTGCCGTGCCCGCCACCTGGGGCATTGGGCACATGACACTGGGCCTCAGTTTCTCCATCTGGAAAATGGGGATGATAAGAGCTCTGCCCGCAGGGCAGGTGCGAGGGCTGCTGGACTTCATACTTGTCAAGGGTGTAGACTTGCTCTGGCATGGGGAGCAGCGCTCATTCGCTTGTGGTTCGGGGCTCGCGGCCCCGCGGAGTCTGTATGAGAGCCGGGAGCTCCCAGGTGCTGGCTCCTGCTGGAACGGGGCAGGTGCCATCCGATTATTATTGTGGCTAAGACGGGCCGCCCATGATGCTTTGGGGGCGGGGCTGCAGTGTTTTGAAGCAGGTGTCTCCTCTTCTGCTCTGTTGACTCTGAGGCTGGATCATCCTTGGTTGGGGGGGGGTCGTCCTTGGTTGGGGGGGAGGTGTCCTGTGGGCTGTAGAATGTGGAATGGCGTCCCTGATCACCAGAAGCCAGTAGCATCCCACCTCCTCAGTCCCAACCACATCTCCAGATGTCAGATATCCCCTGGGGACGGAGGGAATCCCCTTGGTTGAGAACCACGGCAGGGGAGGGATTGTGTGGGTGGTTTTCTTTTTGGCCATGAGGCATGTGGGATCTCCTCACCCACGGAACAAACCGTACCTCCTGTGTTAGAAGGCCAAATCTTAACCCCTGGACCACCAGGGAAGCGCTGAGAACCACTCGGGTTGGTTGATTGGTTTTTGGCTGTGATGTGCGGCAGGGCCAGCAGGACCTTCCCCAACCAGGGATCAAACTCACGCCCCCTGCTTTGGGAGCACGGAGTCTTAACCCCTGGACCACTGGGGAAGTCAGAGACCCTCTGTTTCAAAGGCCTTTGCTCAATCCGCTGTCCCCATGCAGGCCTCTCTCTCCCAGCCCGTAGAGCCACGAGAGAAGAGGGGTCTGAGCTAAACTTCCCCTCCCCCACTGCACCTCCTGGCCTAACCCCAGGAAGGGGAAGGGGTCAGGGACCCCCTCTGCCATCTGACTGTCTTGGACTGCCTGAGGACCGGGGCCCCATCTGTGGGGGCAGAGAGGGGACCTCTGGGGGGGGTGGGCGGTCAGTGTCAAGGGAAGTGCCAAAGGCCAGGCTGTCGCTTCCTGGGTGGCTGTGGGGCTAGAACGCCTGACATCACCCAGCCCCGCTCCCGCACGACTGTGTCCCCCCCATCACCCAGCCCCGCTGCTGCAGGACTCTGTCCCCCCGGGGCTCCAGGCCACCACCCCAGCCGCCTCCCCCAAGAGGCTCCCTTTCCCGCTCCCGACCTTGGAGTCCAGCTTCAGTCTCCCGGCTCTGTCCAGGTCTCCCTTAATCGGGCCCTCCATTCCCGCCCGTGTTCCCCGTGCTCCCTCACCCTGTCCTCCGACATCCCGGTGATGGCGCACTGATGCTGCCAGGCCCTGCCCTCTCCCTGGGCGGCTTCGCCTCCAAAAGGGAAGGAAGACAGAGCTGACTGGGCGGGCACGGCAGGCTGGGGAAGCTGGCCGAAGCGGGGAGGTGAGTGCATCAGGGATCCTGTCTGCGACGGAGTCGCGGAGTCCACGCCACAACGACCTGCCCGTGGTGGGGAGCTGGATGAAAAATTCCACCCCTCCAACAGCCGCTGAGGGCCCGTCCCCACCCAGGTGCCCCCGCCCCCAAGCCCTGCCAGATCCTTACTCCGTACACCCAGCCCATCCTCCCGGGGCCTCCACGCAGGCCTGGCAGCGCCCTCTGCCTGGGTGTTGTTCAGTCACTGAGTCGCGTCTGACTCTCTGTGACCCCACGGACTGCAGCACGCCAGGCCTCCCTGTCCCTCACCAACTCCCGCGGCTTGCTCAAACTCATGTCCATGGAGGCAGTGACCCCATCCAACCATCTCATCCTCTGTCGTCCCCTTCTCCTCCCGCCTTCAATCTTTCCCAGCATCAGTCTTTTCCAATGAGTCGGCTCTCCGCATCAGGTGGCCACAGTCTTGGAGCCCTCTGCCTGAAATGCTCCAAAACCCCCTGGTCTCTGGGACTAAGTCCAGGCTCTTCTGCGACAACCAGTCGCTCTCCCAGCCTTGAGAGGCTGCTCAGACCGTCCCCTCGCCTGAGCCTGCCTCTCTTTTGGCCCTGAGGTCCCCCAGGCGAGCCTTCCCTCATCGCCTTCCTCTCTGGATCCACAGTCCCCCAACATCCCTGGCCTTCCCCCGTAACGCTTCCATCATTCAGTATCACTTGGTCGTCTTCCAGGAGGGAGGCTGTAGTGTAGGTACTTGGGACACATCAGTGAGCAAAACCGACACCCAAATGCGTCCTCCCAGTGCCTGCATTCCAGGCCTTTGTCTAAAAGGAAATGTGTGTGTGTGTAAAGTTGCTTCAGTCGTGTCCGACTCTTCGCGACGCCATGGACTGCAGCCCGCCAGGCTCCTCTGTCCTTGGAATTCTCCAGGCAAGAATACTGGAGTGGGTTGCCATGCGCTCCTCCAGGGGATCTTCTCAACCCTTTAAAGATGTGGGAATCAAACCCACATCTCTTACATCTCCTGCATTGGCAGGCGGGTTCTTTACCACTAGCACCACCTGGGAAACCCAGAAGAAATGTGCTTTGTGTTAAAGATGTTAAGGGCTGTGGGGAAGGAGGCTGGATGGGGGTGAGGGGGTGGTGGCTGCAGCATTATAGACACAGGGGTCAGGGCGGACTCATGGAGAAGGTGACATTTGAGCAAATGTTTGTTTTCGGTTGTTTTGTTTGGCTGAGCTGTAAGGCTTGTAGGAGCTTAGTTCTCTCCTAAGGATGGAATCTGAGCCCCCTCCAGTGGAAGCGTGGTGTCCTAACCACTGAACCGGCAGGGAATTCCTCAAGCACGTGTTTGGAGGAGGTGGTGGTGGTGGGAGCCTTGTGGGGGCGTTCTGGGCAGGGAGCAGCAGGTGCAAAGGCCCTGGGGTGGAGCCTGCCTGGTGTGTAGGAGGAACAGCCAGGAGACTGGCATGGCCAGAGCGGAGTGAGCCACAAGGAGAGGGTGGGGGTGAAGACAGAAAGCGGACAAAAGGGTCGCGTGGTCATGATGAGCGCTTGGCTCTTCTCTGCTGGAGACAGGAGCCAGGGGAGGCTCTGAGCAGAGGACATATGGGCCCTGACTTGGGTTTCTCTCTGGCCAAGGTGTGGGGACCCCAGAGGCAAGAGTGATGGCAGGCACGCCTGTTCGGAGGCTGGTGCAGAGCTCCGGAGAGAGAGGTTGGCCCGGCACACTCCGGGACAGGTTATGGTGGAGGTGGAAAGAAGCGGACAGATGCTGGGTCAGTTTGGAAGGTGGAGACCACAGAATTTTTTCTGCAAAGTGGATCTAGGAAAAGAGGGAGAAAGGGTGACTCTGTAGGTCTGAGTGGACCCATTGGTTGGATCTACCTGCCCATGTGTCTATCACCCCATCACCCAGGCCACTGGCCACCAAACCATGTAACCCACACCCCTGTCAGATTACACATGTATGAATTTATTACAAAAGTCATGCAAAGGTCTACAGCATCCATGGATCGCATGTTATAAAGCTTACACAAAAATGGCTACGCGTTAAAGGATGGTGTGTGTGCATGCGTGCTCAGTCGTGTCCAACTCTTTTGTGACCCCAGCATGGATCGTAGCCTGCCAGGCTCCTCTGTGCATGGGATTATCCAGGCAAGAATACTGGAGTGGTTTGCCATTTCCTTCTCCAGGGGATCTTCCCGACCCAGGGATCGAACCCTCACCTCCTGCATTGGCAGGCAAGATTCTTTACCACTGAGCCACCTGAGAAGCCCATTAAAGGATGGCAGGCGTGTCTTTTTTTATTTTTTGGCTGAGCCATGTGTCATGTGGGATCTTAGTTCCCTGACCAGGGATCGATCCCACACCCCCCGCAGTGGAAGCTTGGAGTCTTAACCACTGGACCACCGGGGAAGTCCCCAAGTGTGGCAGACATGTCTTAAAATCCTAACACTTCCGTTTCTCACCCCTGGAGGTTCTTGCACCCCACCCCCACTCTGGAGAGCACTGATACCCCCCAAACCACATGTTCCCTGAGGTCAGGGAATGTCCAGTCCACAAAAGCAGATGATTTGAAGTGTCTAGTGGAATCGTACACCCTTGGTGGACACAGACAGATAGCAGAAGAAGTGAGGTCACCTTAGTTACCAAATAACTTTTTAATTATTCAGATTTTAAAAACTGAAATAACTCACCCTTAGTCCTACCACCTAGATATAATAAATAACTACTGTTTATGTTTTGTTTTAAAGCCTTCCTGGCTCTTTTCTGTGCCTATGTAAATGTGCTTTTGAATTATTTATCCCAGAATAAACACAAATTAATTTAGGAAAACTAGGAAAGATATCTAAGTAAGAACACAGGGACAAAAGTCAAGTGTAATCCGACAACCACAGGTAACTCCCATTAACATTTGGTGTCTTTTCATTCAGAGACTCAGCACACACACCTCTGTGCGTATGACAGGTTCAGGTCTCTAAAGAGATATTTTGCTTTTATTTTTTAAAAGAAAAAATGCAATCACCCCATTTCACACTGGTTTGCAACTGACTTTTGGCACCTAGGAGTTTAACCATGAACATCTTTCTCCCTGATTCTGATACTTGTCTGTTGTACGTTTGTGTGTGGTCAGTCATGTCCGACTCTGAGACCCCGTGGACTGTAGCCCTCCAGTCTCCTCTGTCTATTACTTGTATTTTAACCACCACAGTGGATTCCAATATGTGGGCGTCGGGTTAATTCACTTGTCCCTTCTTATTTCCAATGTTTTAACTGATATAAACAATACTGCAATGAACATCCTCAGTGCTTGTTCTTTGTACCATTCTGGATTCTGCCTTGGGGATAAATTCCTAGAAATGGGATGGTGAGGTGGGAGGCTGTGACCTCCCCAAACATGCATGCACACGCCCGAGGCCTGGCACCGTAGAGGTGGCTGGGGTTGGGAGATTCAAGAGCCACCCCCCGCCCCCCTTGTCCGTGATCACCTGCTTGTCATCTGGGCTCCCAGCCAGATGGTCACCTCCCTGAGGGCAGGGACTTCCCCACTCCCTTCTGCTTCCCCAGAACCCAGATCAGAGCCTGGCACGCACTAGGCGCTCAGCAGGTGTCTGTCTGAGGATAGAAGGCCAGCCCCAGGGGAGCCTCCGTGAGCTGTAGCAAGCCAGTCCTGCAGCCCCCCTCCCCAAGAACTGGGGGCAGCCCTCAGGTTCAGTCACCTGATCCCACTCACCCCGGCTTCCAGTCCAGCAAGGGTGAGAACCACACCGGGAGCGCAGCGCCCATGTAGCCGCCGGGACAGGGGGCCGGGCCCTCGGAGATACTTTCTAGGCAAAGCCCTAGGGACTCACCTTCCCTCAGTCCCGATGCCACTCAGGCCGGGCACCTGCCCACCCTGGCCGGCTCGGGGACACCCCTGCTCCCCCGGATCCTCCGGGTCCAGGTAGACGCCGTGGCTCTGCACGGAGCTCAGCCAGCTCACCCCTTCCCAGCCCTGGGCGGCGGGGGGTCCTCTCTGGGACCCCTCCCTCAGTCACAGCCTCGACCTCTTCTCCTCATCCCCACTCTGTTCTCCTCCCCACCCCCAGCAGAGCCGACCATCCGTGTGTGTTTACTCTGGATCTTTCTGCTTGTGTGTGTTCTTGCAAAATGCTTATTGTTGCTTTGTGTGCATGCGTTGTTAATTTATGTAAATGAAGCTGCGTTATAGACGGCTTCCTTTGTCTCACTGTTTTCACCGGGCCTGGGTTGTTAAGAGCCTTCCACGTCGCTCTGTGTGTGTGTGTCTGTGTATGTATACTCGGTTGCTTTAACTGCTGCAGAATTCCCGTGATGGGACGCCCCCACCAACACCCCCCAGCCTGCAGGAAGCTTCAAGCTGCCCCCACCACAAGCCCTCCCTCAGGAGCCCCTTGGGGGCTGCGGTGGGATCATGTCTTCGGAATGCACGCCAGGGGAATTCAGAGGACATGATGCACTTGACCTCACAAAGTACGCTGACCTGCCCAAGCTTCTGTGGGCTGCCCTGGTCCCTCTGGGGCCCACCATGGGGTCCTGTGGGCAATGTGTGGGAGTCACTTGACTAGGAAATACGCTTCCATCCTAAGGAGATGCTCAGTGTTATGCTGAAGGCTGGGTGGCCCAACAGCCAAAACACAGACGCAGCCTGGGCTCCCGGTGATCGGACATCAGTTCAGGGAATCACCGAGCATCCTGATGACAGGACATTCATGCACCGATTTAAAATGGAGTTTCAGGGTCTTCCCTGGTGGGCCAGTGGTAAAGAATCTGCCTTTCAAGGCAGAGGACATGGGTTCGATCCCTGTTCAGGGAATTAAGATCCCATATGCAGTAGAGCAACTAAATGCAAGCGTTGCAACTACTAAAGCCTGCACGCTTCAGAGCCAGCGCACAACTGCAGAGTCCATGTCCCTCATCAAAAGATCCTTCCTGCCACGACCAAGACCCAGCACAGCCAAATAAATTAATAAATGTTTAAAATGAAGTTTCGAAGACTACTGAAGGACACCGGGAAATGCTCAGAAGATCATACTGAACTTTTCAAAGGATGCAAGTAGTGTGTCCAATGTGTCTTTAAATTTTAATTTAAAATTAAAACAAAATCCAGGGACCACTCAGACATGTTAGCAGTTCCTTTTTTTTTTTTTTTTTTTGGCCACGCTGCGGCTTATGAAAGCTCAGCTCCCCAAACAGGGAGTGACCCTGGGCCCAGAACTGTAAAAGCACTGAGTCTTAACCACTGGATCGCCAGGGAATCCCTTGAATTTCTTCTTGATGTCTTCTTCATTCTCTAAATTCACTCTACAGTGAGGGTATTTAACACTTTTTGAAACCGGGAAAAGATTGAACTTAAAAAATAACGAGTATAGGGCTTCCCTGGTGCCTCAGTGGTTAAGAATCCACCTGTCCATGCAGGGGACTCAGGTTCGATCCCTGATCCAGGAAGATCCCACATGCCTTGGAGCAACAAAGCCCATGTGCCACAACTACCGAGCCTGTGCTCTGGAGCCTGAGAACTGCAACTACTGAGCCCCTCCTGCCTAGAGCCCGTGCTCCGCAACAAGAGAAGTCACCGTAAGGATAAGCCCGAGCACAGCTGGAGAGTGGCCCCCACTCCCTGCAACTAGAGAAAAATCCATGCAGCAAGGAAGACCCAGCAGAGCCCAGAATAAATACAACTGTTAAAAACAAAAATAAGTACAAAATGTTACACAAGTCAAAGGAAGAAGCCTACACTGGGATTTACTCACCTTTCCCTGGAGAAGGGAGAAAGAACTAGAGTTTGTGGAAGATTTGCCCCAACTCGTTTGTTCCTGTAACAGCGGGATTGCTCCCATCTGACGGGTGTGGGAACAGGGGCACAGGCGGCTTGTCCCCCTGCTTGTCCAAAGTCACCCAAATCACGGTGACCCCGACAGCTTGCCCCAGGTCCCAGGAGCCAGAGCGGAAAAGCGAGGCCCTGCCAGCCAGGCTTCGGCTTCAAGAAAGTCAGTCTGTTGCAGAGAAGAACCCACCGTGGTGCGTGACCGAGGTGACACTTTGTGATTTTCTGGGTGGTCGAGTCCTACCAGCATCAGGAAACACAGAGAGTTTTTGACCAGATGGACTTTTCCCAGCCAGAGCTCTTGAAGGAAGGGAATGGTGAGCAGAGTGGGTGCAGAAGGACCCTCTTTGGAGGTCAGCAAGGGCAGGCTGGTGGGATTCCCCATCCAGGGTCACTGGGGCAGGAAGGGACAACCAGCCTCAGGAGTCATGCCCAGGCTCCCAGGACTGGATGCCTAACTCGACCTCCCCAGCTTCCATCCTGACTCTCATTTCCTCCTTCCTTCCCTTGGAAGCGCCCCCCAGAACTCTGGGTCATCGAGCGCCCCCCAGAACCCCGGGTCATCCCAGCAACCCCCAGAACCCCGGATCATCCCAGCGCCCCCCAGAACCCCGGGTCATCCCGTCCCCCTCTCTGGCACTTAGTTTCCGCATCTGTCAGACGGGACTCTGGAAGCCTTGTCAGTTTCTTCCTGACTTATTTTCATTATGACATGTAACACACACACAAGTAGAACATGGAGTGAATGTCCAGCTCAAAAAGATCATCAGAAAGAGAAGGGCTGGGACTTTCCTGGTGGTCCAGTAGCTAGGAATCTGCCTGCCAATGCAGGGGACACGGGTTGGATCCCTGGTCTGGGAAGATCCCACATGCCTCAAGACAACAAAGCCCGTGCACCACGACTATTGAGCCTGAGCCCTGGAGCCCGGGATCCACAACTACCAGAGCCCGAGTGCCCTAGAGCCCGTGGTCCCTAAAAGAGAAGCCCAAGTAGCTGCATCGGAGAGCAACCACCACTCTCTGCAGCTGGAGAGAGCCCGCATGTAGTGATGAAGACCCAGTGCAGCCAAAAGTAAATAGTTAAGTGGAAAAAAAAGAAAGGCTGCTAGCTTCCACTGCACAGGGTGAGGGTTCGATCCCTGGTCGAGGAATGAAGATCCCACATGCTGTGTGGCACGGCCAAAAAGTAAACTTTAAAAAAAAAAGAGAGAGAGAAGGGCCACGTAAACACCACCAGGACAAGAAGTGGAACGTAAAGAACCCTGGACCCTCCCCCAGCATCCTCGCTCCGGGCAGCTCCCCTCCTGCACATTTGGCTGCTTCTGCTCCGCACACCCCCTGAGACGCGTCCCTCGGGTTTCCTGTGGCCGTGGCTGCGCCCCTTTCCCTTCCGTATTGTTGGGTCATGTTCTATCCATTGTAGATACCTCAGTTCCTCTTTGCATTTCTGTTGATGGGCATTTGGCCACGCCAAGCAGCATGTGGGATCTTAGTTCCCCGACCAGAGACCAAATCCACACTCCCTGCACTGGAAGCGCAGAGTCTTAACCACTGGACCACCAGGGAAGTCCTGTTAATGGGCATTTGGATTGTCTCCAGGTTAGGGCTCTCACAGGCTTCCCTGCTGGCTCAGTGGGTAAAGAATAGGCCTGCCAATGCAGAAGTCACAGCGGGTATGGGTCCACTCCCTGGGTTGAGAAGATCCCCTGCAGGAGGGCATAGCAACCCACTCCTGTATTCTTGCCTGGAGAATCCCATGGACGGGGAGCCTGGTGGGGTCCATGGGGTCGCACAGAATCGGACACAGCTGAAGCCCCTGAGCACACAGGCAGAGTGAGAACTCTGCCTGCTTTTAGATTTAGTCTTTCCGAGTGGGAGGAGATGTGGGTGGAGCCCCTCCCCCATTTATCCCTAGAGAGTGGGCTGCCTGCCTTGGGCTGGGGTGGGAGGGGCGGCAAGGCTGCCTCAGAGTCAGGTGTGTGGGTGAGCGGGCCCAGGAAATGATGCCACACACCTCGGGCCTCACGGGGCAACTCCTGTGCCAGCGAGCTGGTCTGCTTCTTTGAACATCGGACGCCCAGGTGTTCGCTCTGGTACCTACCTTGATGGAGGCAGAATCCTTCGGGACTCGGCCTCCCATCTCTCCCCACTCCAGGCTCCTGCATCCCGGGCAGGACACTGGCCCTTCCTGCTCCCTCCTAGCTCACCACCTTCACATGCGCTGTTCCCTTTTTCTGAATGCTGTTCCACTCTCCCACTCACCTTGGCAACCCCGGCCCTTAGGATGGTGGGGGACTGTTGAGATTTGACTCATGAGTCCTCCGAGACATTATGGAACCCACTGGGGCCTCAGGTTTCTCATCAGCAAAATGGGGATAATGGTCCTTCCATCTTACAGCTGCCAAGAAATTCCATGTCTCTAAGCTGTGGACCAGCACGTACTGAGCGCCACTGTGTGCCGTGCGGTCTTGGGGCCCTGGACTCAGCACCTCAGCAGGTCTGATGCAGGAAGAGCGCCCTGGGCCTTAGCACGCACGCACACAGCCGATGAACAGTGTGGTGGTTAGAGATGAATAGCAAAGGGGCGCAGCCATATGTATACATGTGTCCACTGTTCCCCAACCCCCCCGCCTCCCCTCCAGGCTCCCCGTGCTCTACAGGAGGTCCCTGTTCGACCCCCGAGCCTTACCCACCAGGCCGCAGGGCTCAGCCTGTAAGGATGGCTGGGCGGGGTCTGTCTGAGCACAGTGGTTGTCCAGGGAGCCGACACGTGGACGTCAGGCGGTCTCCTCTCCCGCCCTGGCCTGAGCACCCCCTGCCGCCCCATGTAGCCAAGGAGGGCCAGCGCATAGAGCATGCTGAGAGGTTGGTTTCAGCCGCCCTCTCCTGTGATGGTTCCTGGGGGACGGCAGGGGAGAGCTGCCCCTGCCCCCCTGGAGCCTCTCGGAGCCCCTGTTAGAGCGGTGCCCGGTACGGCCCGGAACCTCCTAGCAGGGACACATTTGTTGGATTTGTTGTCGGCAGTGACGGAGTGATGATGGAGAAGATGCTCCGTTCTGGGTGGCCCCTGGGCGGGGCCATGTTGTCGTGATACATGTTTGTTCTCAGTCCTCAGGGCCCGTGTTCCCGTGTTCCAGAGGGGGAGGCCCCAGGGGGCCGAGTCTTAGGCCTAGGCGGGGGGCTCAGTGAGCAAGATGGGAGCCCTCAGTGGCCTGCACGCTTGCCCAGCTCCGGCCACATCCTCGCAGTCAGACAGATCCCCGCTGAAGTCCCTGACCTCAGAGAAGGAAGAAATAGAAGGAGTCGTCATAAAAGCAGCGGGTACAGGAAAAAAAGAAACAAACAAACAAAAAAACAGTGAGCGTGGACTTCCCGGGCAGGCCAGTGGTTAAGACTCTGTGCTTCGGACCCAGAGGGGTGTGAGTTCGATCCCTGGTTGGGGAACTAAGATCCCCCATGCCGTGGGGCAACTAAGCTTGAGCACCCCAGCTACTGAGCCCGACTACCTCAACTAAGACCCAACACAGCCCAAGGGGGGGAAGAAAAAGTGAACCTAAAATAATTAACGAGAAGAAAAAACCAGGAAGCTTACTAAATTTTTGTTTGCGGTTCATTACGTTCAAAACCTATCAGAGCGATTTATCTTCATAGTGTTCAGATGAACAATTCGCCTCATGATTCTCCAACCACAGTTAAATTTTTAATAAGGGATTTCTTGACAGTTTATTTTCTTAAAAATCCCAACAGAACACAGTGGGTTTGTTTTTGTTTTTTTTTTTTCCCCAGCTTTAATAGCATTTATCTACCACCACTGAAGTGGAAAGTCCCCTAATTTATAGGCAAGGTTACAGGATGGAAGGAGCGGGGGAGAAGTCCCTGGCGGGGAGGGAGGTGGTCAGGGACAAGACCACATTCCCAGGCCTGCCTGACTACTGTTTGCATCCATGATAATTAGCACAGAGCCAGGCTCACGGGTGGGGGTGGGGAGGGCTTGGCAAATGTGCCCTTACAGGGGGAAGGGACTCAGGTGGCTAGGACCCCAGGCTCAGCTTCTCTGTCATATCACTGGATGTCAGCGTTCCCTCGAGCCAGAGACGTCAGGCTGGGAGGGCAGGGGGACTTGCCTGCTCCGAGAAGCCAGTCCCCACCTTGTCCATCCCACTGTGGGCCAGTGGACACAAGGGTGAGCTGGCCCTTAGCATCAGAGAGGGTTTTCGGGGAGGGGTTTCAGATGGCGCTGGGTGAAGAAGGGACCGCAGGCCTGCCTCTCCCCTGCAGCCAGGGCACCTCCCCAGATCTGTTTACACCATCACCACTTAAATGATCATTTGCATAATTAGTATGCTGGGTGTCTCTGGTCCCCTCTCAAGGTTGGGCTCTGGGAAGTCGGCTGTGGCTGTGTCTTGTCCCTGCTGGATTCCCAGAGCCCAGCACAGTGCTTGACACATAGCAGGCACTCAAAGAGTATCTTCCGAATGAGCAAGTCAGCATGTGGGTAACGGGCTCTGCAGCTCAGAGAAGCGAGATGGAACCCACAGAAGCCCCGCCGTCTGGGTTTAGGTGTGGGCGTGGTGGAGAAGTGGTGTTTCGATTCAGGAGAAACAGACAGAGTCCTTGTTCTGCTACTCTGGAGCTGTGAGACTGGAGGCAAATGACTTCACCTCGGTGAACCTCCGTGTCCTCAGCTGTAAACCACCAACTGTGCAGAGAGAAGGCAAGGGCATGTGGTTGGTCATCTCCATGTGACAAGATTTCCACAAGGATCAAAGCAGATCACAACCTCAGAGTGTTTAGCACAGGGTCTGCTAAATGCTAGGCACGCAACAAATACTAGTTCCTCTGTTTGACTTGTTAGGAACCTGCCTTGGCGCGCCCTTTGTTAGAGTCAGAGATGGGATCAGCCTTGTACTGTCTGGAAGAAGAGGAGAGAAGTTGACTGGCTTTGATCTTTAGGTGGTTGTTGTTCAGTTGCTCAGTTGTGTCTGACTCTTTGCAACCCCACGGACTGCAGCATGCCAGGCTTCCCTGTCTTTCACTATCTCTGGGAGTTTGCTCAAACTCATATCCATTGAATCAGTGATGCCATCCAACCATCTTATCCTCTGTCATCCACTTCTCCTCCTGCCCTCAATCTTTCCCAGCATCAGGGTCTTTTCCAATGAGTTGGCTCTTTGCATCAGGTGGCCAAAGGAGTGAAGCTTCAGCTTCAGCCTCAGTCCTTCCAATGAATATTCAGGGTCGATTTCCTTTAGGATTGACTGGTTTGCTCTCCTTGCTGTCCAAGCGACTCTCAAGAGTCTTCTCCAACACCACAGTTTGAAAGTATCAATTCTTCAGTGCTCAGCCTTCTTTATGGTCCAACTCCCACATCCATACATGACTACTGGAAAAACCATAGCTTTGACTCACACCATGGATGCTCTCCAAATGAGCCTTGTCCATTCTAAGCCTTGACTAAGCCTTGGCCTGGGTGCAGAGAAGGCAGAAATGATTTATATGGCGTCTACTCATGAAGACTCACAGCCCAGACAAGGAGACATATGCACTGAAGCAGCATGATAAGGGTCTGCTAAGAGAATGCCTATGACGAGTCAGTGAGCACAAGGCCAGAGAGAGACTCCTGGCAGAAGGCAATTGGAACGTCCCAGGGAACTAGAAGCCCAGGTGGCGTTAATGGTAAAGAACCTGCCTGCTGGCGCAGGAGACATAAGAGACATAGGTTCGATCCCTGGTTTGGGAAGATCCCCTGGAGGAGGGCATGGCCGCCCACTCCAGTATTCTTGCCTGGAGAATCCCATGGACAGAGGAGCCTGGCGGGCTACAGTCCATGGGGTCGCAGAGAAGCGACTGAGCAGCGATAGCAGGCATTCCGGGCGGAGGGCACAGCCTGTGCAGAGGCAGAGAGGCCAGGTGAACGACTAGCACCTCGTATGTGTCCCTGTGGCCAGAGCAGAGGGGAGGCCAGCAGGGCAGGTCCTACAGAGCCTCCGACACCAGGCTGAGGGTCACAGGGAGCCGTGGGAGGGCTGTGAGCAGGGTCGTGGCAGGATCTGAACTGCACTTCAGACAGTTCTGGCAGCCGATATAGAGAAAGCGGCCAGGGAAGAAGCCGGAAGCCCGGAGGTACGACAGTTGTTAACAGTCATCATCAGCCTCATCAACAATGTACAAATACGTATTACTGCCTGCTTGCCGTGTCCCGGGCACTCACTGTCTTGTCCGAGCCTCACAACGCTGCAGGACCTGCAAGGAAAATGGTCTCAAGAGACGTTAGGACACCTGGCCAAGCTCGCACCACTGGTCAGCAGCAAAGCCGAGATTCGAACCCAGCCAGTGCTGACTCCCACCCGCAGCCCCCGCCCCCAACAAGGGTGCTCCCCAGTCACCCTGCAGAGAGGAGGAGGGAGAGAAGACTGGAATCCTGTTAAAAATAAAGGGACTCACTATTTAAAGCAAGCCTACAGCGCCGCCTCAGTAAACCTGGGCTTCCCTTCTCCGCCACACCCCCGGCCTGCGGCCTGCTTATTCCCGAGTGCATCATTAAAGGGACTGGCAGGGAGACCCCCCAGCCCCGCCCAGGGAGTGCCCCTGCAGCTTCCATCACACACCCCCTTTTGAAGGGGACAAAGCACGTGGACCAGGAGCAGCTGCAGCCCTGGGCTGGGCCGGGATGCGCCTTTGGGACGTGTGTGCTTTCAGTTGCTTTGTGCAGAGAACCAGGGAGACCTGGGCCCACCTACCAGCTGTGGGCTTCCCCCAGGCCCAGTGAGCAGCCCTGCTGAGTCACTCGACCTTGCTGAGCCGTCTGATCTCCGAAACGAGGCATGATGCTCTGCACTGCCCAGGTTGGAACCTCACTGAGCGGTTCCTTCTGCGAACATGCGCTAATAGCACCCGCCCCACCGGCCTGGGCAGGACAAGCTGGGCTGGTGGTTCGGGATGCCCAGCCCAGAGCCTGGCACTCATCGATGCAGCTCAGATGCCGCCTGCGGGTGCCAAGTGAATCTCACCAAGTACTTCATGTCCTCCAGTCAGCTCTGCAGGCCTGGTGTTGAAAGTGCCCTTCCATGGAGAACAGTCCTCCTTCATTTGCTCCTTCAGAATTGCCCTACCCTGGCTCAATAAATAGGCAAAGGATGGATGGATGAATGAGAGACATGTGGGCTGGGTTCAAGAGGATGGACCAGAAAGAGGGCTGATGAATGTGGAAGAATTGATGCTTTCAAACTGTGCTGCTACAGAAGACTCTGGAGGGTCCCGTGGACAGCAAGGAGATCCAACCAGTCCATCCTAAAGGAAATCAGTTCTGAATATTCATTGGAAGGACTGATGCTGAAGCTGAAGCTCCATTCCTTTGGCCACCTGATGCCAAGAGCTGACTCATTGGAAAAGACCCTGATGCTGGGAAAAACTGAGGGCAAGTGGAGAAGGGGACGACAGAGGATGAGATGGTTGGATGGCATCACTGATTCAATGGACATGAACTTGGGTGAACTCCGGGAGATGGTGAGGAACAGGGAGGCCTGGTGCGCTGCAGTCCATGGGGTCGCAGAGAGTCGAACATGACTGAGTGACTGAACAAGAAGAAGAGGGTCAGTTCAGTTCAGTCGCTCAGTTGTGGATGACTCTCTGCGACCCCGTGGACTGTAGCACAATAGGGTGGGTGGGAGTTTTCTAGGTGGATGAAAAGGGAAGGGCATTCTGAGCAGGGTAAGAGTGTATGCAAAGGTGGAGTGCCTGTGAGATAGTTCTAGAAGTTGACAGTGGCTGAAATGCAGCTGGAGTGATGACTGCAGGTAAGAGGGCCAAGCCAGGCTTCCAAGGCAGGCTGAATCTCCCCGGAGGGCACTGGGGAGCCATGGAGGGCTCTAGAGGAAGGCAGAGGCCGGGTCAGCTCCAGCTGTGGCAAGGCCCTGGAGATGGACTCAAGGGGAAGAGATTGGAGGCTGGGAAGTTTGAGGCCTGAACTGGGCAGTGGGAACAGAAGAAGCGTGAGACATTCAAAAGGGACAGAACTGGCTGGCTTGCTGGTCGACCAGCCCTAACATGGGGAGGCTGTGGACAATGCAGGGTGCAAAGCTACATTCCTGCTTTTGACTGGGAAGGTGGGCTGGAGAACAGGGACCCCAGAAGGAGTGGGGGCAGCGTGGGACATGTGGATGGATTTGCTGGGAACTAGGGAGGACCACGGGGCGTTGTGTGACTCAGACAGGGTGAGGGGGCAATGGGGCAGCTCCCAGAAGTTCTTTTTATTTATTGGTTGGTTGGTTTGGCTGCACCTGGTCTTAGCTTCGGCACGCGAACCCTTAGTTACGGCATGAGGCATCTAGTTCCCTGACCAGGGATGGAACCCAGGCCCCCCGCACTGGGCGTGTGGAGTCTTAGCCACTGGACCACAAGGGAAGTCCCTCCCAGGGGATCTTGCCGGCACCTGGGCCAGCAACCCCTGTGTTCTCAGCTTCTCAGTCTGAACTCTCAAGTCTGACCTTTGAAGAGCCCACCTCATTCTCTGCCTAGTGATTAGTAATGACTGGATATTACTGTTATTATTATTGTTGCTATTAATAGAAACAGCCACTAAAAGGCCTGCTTGGGGCTTTGCCAGCGTTTCCCAGGGTGATGAGGAAAGGCAGCCTGTGAGAGGGGTTCTGTGGCTATTATATTTGGGAAAACTCAGACTTGAGCAAAGCAAAGGGCCGGCCGGTTTGATCGGGAAAGCTTTTGGTCATGCTGCTGTTTAGAAGCTCGCGGGATGGGTGGGCGAGAGGACACACTGGGCTCTTTCTGGGGTCGCTCAGAGGAGGAAACCCAGGCTCCCGTGGCCCATGCAGCAGTGCTGGGGCTCCAGGGCCTCTGAGAGCTGCCAGGCCAAGGCTTTCCAGCCCCGCTTCTTCTCATCCCCGACTGCAGGCACAGACCTGGCTGCATCCGCATCGATGCGCCACATCGTCCCCAGGCCAGCCCTCCCTAGCCACGTCCAAGTCTAAAGGTGAGCCTGTTCACTGTAGGAAACGAGATGAGGCAGGAGCGCATTAAGGAAAAGAAAAAACTGACCTTGTCAATTCCATCTCTGAAAGCAGGTGTAGCTCCAGGAGGAGATTCTAGGTGGGCACAGAAGTCAGGTTTTAGAAGCATATTCATGACATGGGGAAGGCTCACAATATCCTATTATTGAGGGGAAAGGCAGGAACCTGCTGCTAAGGGTGTGGCCTGTCAAACACACATCAGACCTCAAAGACTTTGTGTGGAAAGAGTGTAAAATAGGGGCTTCCCTGATGGGTCAGTGGTAAAAGACTCCACCTGCCAAAGCAGGAGACACAGGTTCGATCCCTGGTCCCGGAAGATCCCACATGCGGCGGAACAGCTAGGCCCGTGGGCCACAAGCATTGAGCCCGTGCCCTAGAGCCTGTGCTCAGCACCAAGAGAGGCCACCACAATGAGAAGCTGAGGCATCGCAACTAGAGATCAGCCCCCACTTTCTGCAACTAGAGAAAAAGCCTGCGCAGCAATGAAGACCCAGCTCAGTAAAAACAAATTTAAAAAAGAGATCGTAAAATATCTCATTTGTAAGTTCTCCCCTGGATTACATGCTGAAACCATAATGTTGCTGTTCGGTCACCAGTGAGTGTATGAAACTCGCTCAGTCGTGTCCGAATCTTTGCGACCCAATGGACCATACAGTCCATGGGATTCTCCAGGCCACAATACTGGAGTGGGTGGCCGTTCCCTTCTCCAGGGGATCTTCCCAACCCAGTGATCGAACCCAGGTCTCCCACATTGCAGGCAGATTCTTTACCAGCTGAGCTACCAGGGAATCCAGTTCAGTCGCTAAGTCGTGTCCGACTCTTTGCAACCCCATGGACTGCAGCACGCCAGGCTTCCCTGTCCTTCACCATCTCCCGGAGTTTGCTCAGACTCCTGTCCATTGAATCAGTGATGCCATCCAACCATCTCATCCTGTGTTGTCCCCTTCTATCTTGGAACTATCAAGCTAATCAATCATTACAATTGATTTCACCTGTCTTGGATCTTTTTTTTTTTTTAATGGGGCCTCTAGGAAATTGACAATTAAACACATAGCGGACGTCATGCTTCTGTTGGGTCATGCCGTCAGGAATGGTGGCTCTTGTTTTACAATGATAACTGCACCAGGTTTAACATTGTTCCTTATCCTGGGGTGCCTCTCAGGTTAGAGTCTCTTTTTTTAAGTTTTTTAAGTGTTTTTCTACGTAAAAGTAGTTTTTATTCATTAAAGAGAAAGCATAACTTAAGAAAAATAACTGAAGTCCATAATCCCCAGCTGCTGGAGTTCACCACCAAGAAGTGGCTAGGGCATGTCCTTGCGGCCTTTTCTTGCTGCGTATATGCACACACCCAGTTCCTTGGCTGCTTTTTTTTAAGTTCTATGAGGTCATAAGCACACTGTCTGCTATTTAGGGTTCTCCATTATCCCCTGAATATTCGAATGCAAGCGTCTCCGTGGCATAACTAGGCTGCA
Source organism: Cervus canadensis (assembly GCF_019320065.1). Lineage (NCBI taxonomy): Eukaryota > Metazoa > Chordata > Mammalia > Artiodactyla > Cervidae > Cervus > Cervus canadensis. The sequence goes on along the minus strand of NC_057403.1, from coordinate 21,571,178 downwards.
GAAAAGCTGTCTGATGGCTGTGCGGTCTCCTGTGCCTTGCTGTAACCAGCACAGTGATTGATGAGGAGAATCTGGTAAGATTAGATTCTGCGTCCCACGCCCAGCCCAGCGCTGCCCCTTCTGTGGTCCATCAACCTCCACCCTGACAGGTGGCAGCCAAGTGCAGGGGTGAAGAGCTGGGGCTCTGGAGCCAGACAACCTCGGTCGGATCCCAGATCTGCCAGCCCCTCCTGTGCACCCCCGGCCAGTCACTGCGTCTCTCTGTGCCTCCACTTCCTCCCGCTTTGTCCTTGTTCTGTCACTCAGTCGTTCCCACTCTTTGCTACCCCACTGACTGTGGCACGCCAGGCCTCCCTGTCCATCACCAACTCCTGAAGCCTGCTCAAACTCACATCCATCGAGTCAGTGATGCCACCCAACCATCTCATCCTCTGTCGTCCCCTTCTCCTCCTGCCTTCAATCTTTCCTAGCACTGGGGTCTTTTCTGACAAGTCAGTTCTTACATCAGGTAGCCAAAGTATTGGAGCTTCAGCTTCAGCATCAATCCTTCCAATGAATATTCAGGATTGATTTCCTTCAGGATTGACTGGTTTGATCTCCTTGCAGTCCAAGGGACTCTCAAGAGTCTTCTCCAACACCACAGTTTGAAAGCATCAATTCTTCAGCGCTCAGCCTTCTTTAGGGTCCAACTCTCACATCTGTACATGACTACTGGCAAAAATCCATAGCTTTGACTACATGAATCTTTGTCAGCAAAGTGATGTCTCTGCTTTTGAACTGTCTAGGTTAGTCATAGCTTTCTTCCAAGGAGCAAGCATCCTTTAATTTTATGGCTGCAGTCACTGTCCACAGTGATTTTGGAGCCCAAGAAAAGAAAATTGGTCACTGTTACCACTTTTTCCCCATCTGTTTGCCATGAAGTGATGGGACTGTATGCCATGATCTTAGTTTTTTGGATGTTGAGTTTTAAGCCAGCTTTCCCACTCTCCTCTTTCACCCTCATCTTCCCACTTAGATGGAGATAACTCATAACCCCTCGTGTGACACCCTCAAGGATGAATGTGTTTGGCCATCCGATATTAGAAAGATACTCATATACAGCATTTATGTTTACAGCACCCCCAAGGATCTCATACTTCTTAAATCTGGGAATGTTCTAGAGTGGAATGTTTGACTAGTCACAAGAAGGGGATCAATAAAAGCTTTAAACAACTTCACATGAGTTCGGATCAGGTTTTGCCACCAAATGGGGTTTCGTGCCAAAGTTATTGAGAAACCTGGCTTTTGGAGCTCCATGGATTTCATAGTTACTCTACGGATTTCAGGGCAATTTGTTGGATTGACTGAGTTGTTGGTCATAAAGCATTTAGAATAGCTTCTGGCACCCAAGAAGTATCCAATGCATGTTAACTGCTGGCATAACTTTTTTTTTTAAATCTTTTGGCCATCACATCATGTGGGATCTTAGTCCCCCAAACAGAGGCTGAACCCGTGCCCCCTGCACTGGCAGCACAGAGTCAACAACTGGGCCACTAGGGAAGTCCCTAACTTTTTTTAATCTTTTTTTTTTTTTTTTTTTGGCCATGTCACAAAGCTTGTGAAATTTTAGTTCTTTGCTGCTGCTGCTAAGTCACTTCAGTCGTGTCTGACTCTGTGTGACCCCAGAGACGGCAGCCCGCCAGGCTCCCCCGTCCCTGGGATTCTCCAGGCAAGAACACTGGAGTGGGTTGCCATTTCCTTTTCCAATGCATGAAAGTGAAAAGTGAAAGTGAAGTCGCTCAGTCGTGTCCGACTTTTAGTGACCCCACTGACTGCAGCCTACCAGGCTCCTCCGTCCATGGGATTTTCCAGGCAAGAGTACTGGAGTGGGGTGCCATTGCCTTCTCCATTAGTTTCCTTGACCAGGGACCAAACTGGAGCACTTGGCAGTGAGAGCTTGGAGTCCTAATCACTGGACCACCAGGGGATTTCCTATATTTAATCTTTCTGATTAAATACTATATATAGGATAAAATGCCTCCCATGTTATGGGTGGGCTTCCCTGGTGGCTCAGCTGGTAAAGAATCTGCCTGCAATGCTGGAGACCTGGGTTCAATCCCTGGGTAGGGAAGATCCCCTGGAGAAGGAAATGGCAACCCACTCCAGTACTCTTGCCTGGAAAATGCCATGGACAGAGGAGCCTAGTAGGCTACAGTCCATGGTGGTCACAAAGAGTCGGACACGACTGAGCGACTTCACTATGTTATGGGTAGTTTGGGGACTTTCGACAGTTGCATTCACGTTTGTAACCACCACCCCAACTAGGGGCATTTCTATCAGCCCAGGAATCCTGTTCCCTCGCGGCCCTTTGCAGACTGTCTTCCCCCTGCTCCGGAACATACACACACACGTGGAATGGACAGGGTTCTATGGCACATGCTCCTTTGGGTCTGGCTGCTTTCACCCAACCTGACGCCCGTGAGATCCATCCAAGCTGTTGTGTCCAAAGTTTGTTCTTTTCCCTTGCTGAGCTGTTGTGTCCCATCCTGCAGACACAGAGTGTGGCTCCATCACCAGGTGATGGGCCCTGGTTCATTTCCGGCTTGGGCTGTAACGAACACAGATGCTGTGAGCACCCATCACAGGCTTTTGGATAGACATCTGCTGTCCTTTCTCATGGGGAAATACTTGGGAACTGGAGGGGCCGGGTCCCAGGTAACTAACCTCTCTGCTTCACTTTATAAGAAGAAAGCCTCAAACTACTTTCCACAGTGACCTCATGATCTTACAGCAAGGATGGAGACGTGGGGAGTCGTCACCCACGCCAGCACTCAGAGCTCTTTGATCCAGACATAGAGAACAGACTCCTGGTTGCCAAGGGGAGGGGATGGGTTGGGAATTTGGGATTAGCAGATGCAAACGATTATATACAGAATGGATAAACAGTGTCCTACTGCATAGCACATGGAACTATATTCAGTATCCTGTGATAAACCATGGAAAAGAATAGAAAAAAGAATGTGTGTTGTGTGTATATATATATTATTTTTCATATATATGAATATATACATGTATTTTTCATGTATCTATTAACTGAATCACTGGTTTACAACAGAAATTAACCAGCCATGAAAAGTGTTAGTCATTCAGGGTGTTTGACTGTCTGCAACCCCCTGGACTATATAGCCCACCAGGCTCCTCTGCTCATGGGTTTCTCCAGGCAAGAATACTGCTGTTCCCTTCTCCAGGGGATCTTCCCAACTGCGGGATCCAACCCAGGTCTCCAGCACTGCAGGCAGATTCTTTACTGTCTGAGCCACCAAGGAAGCCCAAATCAACCATACTTCAATAAAATAATTTAAAAAAAAAAACAACCCTCTGTGGTCCACCCAGTTAGTGTCAGTATCACCAATGGTGTTTCCCCTCCCCCCCCCCAGGTGATCCGGACGGACACGTTCAAGCACCTTCGGCACCTGGAGATCCTACAGCTGAGCAAGAACCTGGTGCGCAAGATCGAGGTGGGCGCCTTCAACGGGCTGCCCAGCCTCAACACCCTGGAGCTGTTCGACAACCGGCTGACGACGGTGCCCACGCAAGCCTTCGAGTACCTGTCCAAGCTGCGCGAGCTCTGGCTGCGGAACAACCCCATTGAGAGCATCCCCTCGTACGCCTTCAACCGCGTGCCCTCGCTCCGCCGCCTCGACCTGGGCGAGCTCAAGCGGCTGGAGTACATCTCGGAGGCGGCCTTCGAGGGCCTGGTGAACCTGCGCTACCTCAACCTGGGCATGTGCAACCTCAAGGACATCCCCAACCTGACGGCCCTGGTGCGCCTGGAGGAGCTGGAGCTGTCCGGCAACCGGCTGGACCTCATCCGCCCGGGCTCCTTCCAGGGCCTGACCAGCCTGCGCAAGCTGTGGCTGATGCACGCCCAGGTGGCCACCATTGAGCGCAACGCCTTCGACGACCTCAAGTCGCTGGAGGAGCTCAACCTGTCCCACAACAATCTGATGTCGCTGCCCCACGACCTCTTCACGCCCCTGCACCGCCTGGAGCGCGTCCACCTCAACCACAACCCCTGGCACTGCAACTGCGACGTGCTGTGGCTGAGCTGGTGGCTCAAGGAGACGGTGCCCAGCAACACGACGTGCTGCGCGCGCTGCCACGCGCCCGCCGGCCTCAAGGGGCGCTACATCGGCGAGCTGGACCAGTCGCACTTCACCTGCTACGCGCCGGTCATCGTGGAGCCGCCCACGGACCTCAACGTCACCGAGGGCATGGCCGCCGAGCTTAAGTGCCGCACGGGCACGTCCATGACCTCCGTCAACTGGCTGACGCCCAATGGCACCCTCATGACGCACGGCTCGTATCGCGTGCGCATCTCCGTCCTCCACGACGGCACGCTCAACTTCACCAACGTCACCGTGCAAGACACGGGCCAGTACACCTGCATGGTGACGAACTCGGCCGGCAACACCACGGCCTCGGCCACACTCAACGTCTCGGCCGTGGACCCGGTGGCGGCTGGCAGTGGCGGCAACGCGGGCGGCGGCGGCCCCGGGGGCGGCCCCGGAGGCGGGGCCGGCGGCTACACCTACTTCACCACCGTGACGGTGGAGACCCTGGAGACGCAGCCCGGAGAGGAGGCCCTGCAGCCGCGCGGGACCGAGAAGGAGCCGCCAGGGCCCACGACAGACGGCGTCTGGGGCGGGGGCCGACCCGGGGAGGGGGCCGGCCCGGCCTCCTCGTCCACCACGGCGCCCGCCCCGCGCTCCTCGCGGCCCACGGAGAAGGCGTTCACCGTGCCCATCACGGACGTGACGGAGAACGCCCTCAAGGACCTGGACGACGTCATGAAGACCACCAAGATCATCATCGGCTGCTTCGTGGCCATCACGTTCATGGCCGCCGTGATGCTCGTGGCCTTCTACAAGCTGCGCAGGCAGCACCAGCTGCACAAGCACCACGGGCCCACGCGCACGGTGGAGATCATCAACGTGGAGGACGAGCTGCCCGCCGCCTCCGCCGTGTCCGTGGCCGCCGCCGCCGCCGTGGCGGGCGGGGGCGGCGTGGGCGGGGACAGCCACCTGGCCCTGCCCGCCCTGGAGCGCGACCACCTCAACCACCACCACTACGTGGCGGCCGCCTTCAAGGCGCACTACAGCAGCAACCCGAGCGGAGGGGGCTGCGGGGGCAAGGGCCCGCCCGGCCTCAACTCCATCCACGAACCTCTGCTCTTCAAGAGCGGCTCCAAGGAGAACGTGCAAGAGACGCAGATCTGAAGCCGGGGTTGGGGGGGATGGGGTGGGCCCCCCCAAGGGGGGAGGGGCTGGGGCCGGACCGGGACCCTCCCCACAGCCCCAACCCCGCACAGGGGAGGTTGGGGCAGGCAGCTCAGAGCCCCCACCCGCGTCCGGACCCCAGGGCGGCTCTCCAAGCGAGGACAGGGTGGGGCCCCGGGAATGGAGCCCCCCCAGGGGTTCCGGGCCTCGCCCCCCTCCCTGGCGATTGGAGGGGACGCAGGAGGGGAGTGGCCAGAAGCCTCCGCCTTTCCTCCTCGCTCTCGCCGAACAACTGCTCCTGGCCCTCGGCGTTCCAGGGGAGAGAGGAGCTTTTTTGAGGGGTGTCCTCTCCCCTCGCCCCCAACAGCCCTCCTTTTACGGTTCATTTTTTGCAGTTTGACGCCTGTCCCCCGACCCCCACCCCCGCCCTATCCTACCCCTAACCCCCTGGAAACTGAAGAGACGGCCACGCGGTCAGAGCCTCCGGACACCCTGGCCCTGTCCCGGGGGAGTCCACTCCTGGCCCCCAGGCCCCCGTGGGCCAGGGATGGGGCGGCGTCAGCCCGTCCCCCACAGTTATCCCCAACCTTCTCCTGCCCCACAGACTCTTTTGATACTGAAGGGAGGTTTGCGTCAACGACTACCTGCTCTGTAATTACTTTAAAAAAAAAAAAAACATGGAAAAAGTAAAAAAAATTTTTTTTTGGTCATGGAAGCATGGAGGAGAGAGAAAAAAGGGAACGTGGGTGGGCAGCTAAATGAGAAGATGGAAAACTCCTGGCCCCATCGGGAAGGTCAGCAGGGGAGCTGGTGCCTCCAGGTGGTCTTAGACCCTTACCCTTTCACCCCTGAGGCCCCAGAGAAGGGCTGGGCCGCCCAGTGCACCTGGCATTGTGTTTAATCTCCTTGCACCTCTTAGGAGGCATGTTCTGGGGTCCTCTCCCCTCACCTCCCACCTCACAGCAGGAATCCAGGGGGTTTGTTTCCTGGGGCTGCCCTTTCAAGGTACCATAGAGTGGGTGGCTCAGAACCACAGCAATTTAGTGTCTCAGTTCCGAGTCCAAGATCAAGGTAGCGGCAGAGCCATGCTCCCTCTGTAGGGAAGGGTCCTTCTCCGCCCCTTCTGGCTTCTGGTGGCCCCAGGTGCTCCTTGACTGGTGGCGGTGTCACCCCAGGCTCCACAGGGCATTCTTCCCCCATCCCCACATCACCTTTCCTCTGTATCTGTGCCCAACTTCCCCCCTTCTATGAGGTGGTGGTTGTTTAGTCCCTGTGTCGTGTCTGACTTTTTTGTGACCCCATGGACCGTAGCTCTCCAGGCTCCTCTGTCCGTGGGACTTCCCAGGCAAGAATAGTGGAGTGGGTTGCCACGCGCTCCTGCAGGGGATCTTCCCAACTCAGGGATGGAACCAGCATCTCCTGCTTGGCAGGCAGGTTCTTTATACCACTGAGCCACTTGAGAACCCCTCTTTATGAAGACAGCAGCCATATCGGATTGGGGACGACCGGCTCCAGCATGATCTCAGTCATCTGCAAAGACCCTGTTTCCTACTAGGGTCATATTCACAGCTCCTGGAGGCGAGGACACAATTCAGCTCATCACAGAGCCAAACCTGAGAGGGTGTGTCTCCACTGCAAACCCATTGGAGACACTGCCTCTGGAGAAAGTCGGCAGGGGAGGAAAAGAGGGGCATGAAGGGTGCTCAAGCTGCAGCTGGGGCCTGCTGGGCATGAGGGGGCTGCACTTCTGCCTGGTTAACTCAGAGGCACAAGGCAGAGTCCAGGCCCAGGGAGTAGGCGGGGGCTATATTGTAGCTTTCCAGGTGGCACTAGTGGTAAAGAATCTGCCTGCCAGTGCAGGAGATGCAAGAGACGTGGGTTGGATCCCTGGTTGAGGAAGATCCCCTGGGGGAGGCCGTAGCAACCCACTCCAGTATTCTTGTCTGGAGAAGCCCATGGACAGAGGAGCCTGGCTGGCTAGAGTGCATGGGGTCACAAAGAGTCAGTCACGATTGAAGTGATTTAGCAGGCTCGGACGCACGGTGTAGTTCAGAAGGGCAGGGGCCGCACACAGAGTCCTCGGAGAGATGAGAGCCAGCCAGTGGCAGCAAACGCCAGAGGTTGGTCAGGCCAGCGGGCAGATGCTTGTGGGGCCGGAGGAGGCCAAGGTGCCAGCGATTCAACCTCCAGAGGGTCCCCCAGGGCAGCTTTTGCGTGCTGTGCAGACGGGCAGAAGCCAGTGGAAGCAGGATAAGGCACTGCTCCGGGCAGACATCACTGTGCACACATGGGGCTCGGCCCCAGCAGCGGCTCGGGTCTCAGCCGCCTTTCTCCCCTGCGCCCATCCTGGTCAGCGAACAGGGCAGGCCTGGCGCATGCGCAGGACGGCCGGACCCTATGGCGTCCACGACTGCAGGTGGGGCGCGAGGAGGGCTGGAAGCCCCCGGGACCCCACCCAGGCCCTGTATGCTCCCAGAGGGCCTGGACTGGGTCCATGCTCCTGGCCCTCCGCCTCCGCCCCGCCTGTTTCTGACCCACAGAATCTTATCTCTCCCCCACCTGGGGCTCTTAGAGCAAATTCTTCACTTATCACCCGTGGCAGCCGCCTCAGCTGCGACGTGTCTGGGGTCCCCGGCCCTATTTGTCAGGCCTGTCTGCTGGGGACTCTCCTCTCGAGCGACGCCTGGCTCCCCCTCGCTCCCTCTTTCAGGCTCGAGCTCTCTCCTCTCTCGTCCTCTCTCAGGGCCCATCCTGGTTGCTATGGCAACGCTGCAGCGGGTACCAGGTGGTGGTTGGGGGCAGGGAGCCAAGAGTGCCGCAGCCTCCGCCATTTCCGATGCCAGGCACCCTCGAGGCGCAGTGGCGGGGGCTCATGGTCGGGGGTGGGGGGGCACTCGGGGCCTCCCCAGGCCTCGCAGGTTTCTCGTTGGCCATGGGAGGTGGCAAGAGGGGAGGTACGAGCGTGGGAGTGAGGATATAAGGTGGCGTCCTGGCTGGGGGAGGGGAGGGTAAAAGGTGAGAAGTCAAGGTGAACAGAGGGATGATCAGACTGGCGGGAGGCAGGTTTGGAGAGGGGCTGCGAGCGTGGACCCCTTCCATGGGAGCTGGGGGTGGGGGGGCGCTTGGGGGAGGGGGCCGCTGAGGCTAGGATGAACGCATCTCCAGCTCCTGCTGCCTTGTGGGGAGATGGGCATGACCAGGCCAGGCCTCCCTCGGACTTTGCGGGAGATGAGGGCCTGGCCTGGCTGGGGACGGAATGGTAGCCAGCCCAGAGGAAGCAGGAGTAGGAGCTGGAGGGATGGAGATCCAGGAGAAGGTGGAGAGACAGCGATGAGAGTGAGAGACACACGAGATGGAGACAGAGAACCAAGGGAGGAAAACGCTGAGGAGGAACGTTGACAAGAACCCCGGGTGCCAAGGCACTGGTGGTGGCTGGGGTGGGGCAAGGATGGGGACTGGAAATACAGAAGCAGAAGCAAGGGGACAGACAGAGCCCAGAGTCCAGCATCACCATCTCCTCTCCCCTGCTTCCAACCCTCTCTACCCCCAACCCAAGCAGGATGCAGTTTCCATGACAACCTGGCTGGCCAGAAAAGGGGGGCAGGGGACTGCAGAGGAAATTTTCCACATCAGCAGGAAGACAGGAGGACGTGATGCAGAGAAAGAACAGGCTAGATTGGGGGGGGGGCACGATGCAGGGTCCTAGAACCCCAAACCATCTTGCCTACTGTCCCCAGGATCCTCTTCTGCCCCCATGCAGCACCCCCTCACCCCCACCTCTGGGCCACCACAGGGAAGGGGAAGGTTCAGGAGAGGACCGAGGGTCAGAGTCCAAAGATCAGCCACTGCCCAAACCTCGTGTGTGGGGTGAGAGGGGCAGCAGGCAGCGGAGCTCAGACGCAGACCACTGAATTCAAGGGCATGGCCCTCGACAGGGTCCCGAAGAAGGTGGGGATAGTGGGCTACGGACGCCTCGGTGAGTCCTTGATTGTCCGGGGCCTCTCCCCAGGGCCCTTTCTGGAGCCTCAAAAGCCTGTGTCCTCCACCAATATTCCTTTCATCTCTGTCTTGATCTGTGGCCTGGCTGATTCTGCCTAAGCGTGTTCCACTCCCCACTGCGGGTCTCCAGCCCCTCAGGGTCTCTGCCCGCCACCTGTTTTTATGCCCCCCCTCCCGATCCCTGTCCTCCTCTCTGGGTCCCTGTCCCCTCTGAGTCCCTGTCCCCCTCTCTCTGGGTCCCTGTCCCCTCTGAGTCCCTGTCCCCCTCTCTCTGAGTCCCTGTCCCCCTCCCTCTGGGTCCCTGCCCCCCTCCCTCTGGGTCCCTGTCCCCCTCTGTGGGTCCCTGTCCCCCTCTCTCTGGGTCTCTGTCCCCTCCCCCTGAGTCCCTGTCCCCCTCTCTCTGAGTCTCTTTGCTTCTCCCCAGGACAGTCCCTGGTCTCCCACTTGCTGACTCAGGGACCAGAACTGGGCCTAGAACTTGTTTTTGTCTGGAACCGTGACGCAGGACGAATGGCGGGGAGCGTACCCCCTTCCCTCCAGCTCCAGAATCTTGCTGCTCTCGGGGAGAGGTCAGTGACCTCGCCATGAGAGAGCAGGACTCTCTGAAACTCTTATTCTGGCCTCCTTTAAGTGCTGTATGCTCTCAGGCAAGGCCCTTACCCTCTCTGGTCCTCCCTCACCCAAACGTGAAACAGGACAAGCCTCCGTCCTATTTCCCCTCCCAGGCCAGAGTGAAACATGACGGGCCTCCACAGACTCAGGGAACCTGGGGAGCGGGGGGAGGACCGATACCTCTTCGAGGCCTTCCCCGCCTCTCTCCCGTCTCCCAGGCATCCTGACCTTGTGGTGGAAGTGGCCCATCCCAAAATAATCCAGGAATCTGGGGCAGAAATCCTGCGCTATGCCAATCTCCTGGTGAGCCCCGCCTCTTCCACCTTGACGCCACCCCACCCTAAAGTGGGATCCGTCTCCTGACCTCAGCTCCCCGCTTCATCTGCCCCAGGTAGGGTCCCCCTCAGCCCTGGCTGACCAGGCCACAGAGCGGCAGCTCCTGGAGGCCTCACATCGCTGGGGCCACGCTGTGTTCGTGGCCCGGGGGGCCCTGTGGGGCGCGGAGGACATCTCCAGGTTGGACGAAGCTGGGGGTCTCCAGGTGAGGGCCCGCTGCACTCCCCGGGAATCAGAGGTGGCCAAGAGGCACACCCAGGCTCCCTAACCCCAGCTCTCACTTCCAGAGCCTCCGTGTCTCCATGGCCACACACCCCGATGGCTTCCGGCTCGAGGGACCCCTGGCTACGATGCGCAGCACTGGCCCTCGTGCCGTGCTCTATGAAGGCCCTGTACGGGGGCTCTGCCCCCACGCCCCCCGAAACTCCAACACCATGGCGGCTGCTGCCCTGGCCGCCCCCAGCCTGGGCTTCGACCGTGTGATCGGGGTGCTTGTGGCTGATTTCAGGTGAGCGGAGCTGAGTGGGGTCTGGGCTGGGGCCAGACCAGCTAGACTGACCACCCTGCTTGCCCCAGCCTCAAGAACATGCACGTGGTGGATGTGGAGCTGAGCGGACCCCCGGGCCCCACAGGCCGAAGCTTCACTGTGCACACGCACAGAGAGAACCCCGCAGAGCCAGGCGCTGTCACCGGCTCTGCCACCGTCACCACCTTCTGGCGCAGCCTCGTGGGTACGGCCAGGCTCCTCCTGGGCACTAGCGGCCCCTCTCCCCAAGCCCCAGGCAGAGCTTGAGTCTCAGGCTTTCTGAGTCTGCAGTTCTGATTCCGTCTCTATCGACTGATCTTTATTTCTGAGTTTCCTTAATCTTCTTCTCCACGAGGTTGAGTCTTTATAGATCTCTCGCTCTCTCCAAGTCTCCTCTCCCAGCCTCTGTGTCCCCGTCTCTCGGGGACTCTAGCATGTGAGTCTCTCCACCTGCCAGGTCTCTATCCCTCTTCCTCTAGGTTTTGGCCCCTCTCTCTGGGTCTCTGTTCCCCTCTGAGTCTCAGTCCCTCCCTCTAGGTCTTTCTCCGACCCCACGGTGATCTGTTCCTTCTTCCAGGTGTCTGTCACTCCTCATCTCTCTGTTTAAGCCTTTCATTCCCTGTATCTCTCCCGCAGGCTGCTGCCAGCTCCCCTCCAAACCGGGGATCCATCTCTGCTGAGAAGCCTCCCCCTTCCCGAGAGGACATCCTCATCTCCTTATTTACCTCCCACCATCACCGACCCACTGCTGTCCTGGCCTCAGTGTCCCCAGACATCCCTCTGGTCTCAGTAAATAGTGGAGGCTCTTCTCCCTGCGTGGTCTGGTGTCTGATCACTTTCCCTTCTGTGACGTCACGCTGCATTATCACACTAGGCATGACGCCAGCCCAGGGAGCGGACGTACAGGGAAGTAACACCCCTCGAACCTATCGCGAGAGCCTCCTCACTAAGTTTCCCAGAATCTTCCGAGCACCAGGGGGCGTGGAACTGTGAGAAGGAGAGGAACGATTTAGGGCACATTTCCGGGACTCCTCGAAGGGCTGACGGAAGTTGTAGTCCCGCGTTCTCGGGGCGACAGCGGACTTCCGGGCCACGCTGCCCGGACGTTCCGTGAGGAGCTCGCGCTCTCGCCGGGGTCGCCGGGAATCGTAGTCCGGCTCGCGGGGGCCGCCGGGAGCTATAGTCCGTCCCACCTGCCCAGTCAGCGCTGTGCGGCCCGCCCTGCGCTCTCGGAGCCCGGAGCCGCCGCCCGGGGGGATGCGGGAGCCCCCGGTTTGGGGGAACAGAGAGGCAGGCGGGGTGAGGGGCGTTTCCAGGCAGCGGGACGGGCGAGCGCCATGGTTGGGGTACAGGTCGGGGAGACAGCTCTGTTACTCGGTGTCCGGGGAGGGGGCCCTGTTGCCAGGTGACAGGAGGAGAGAACTCTGCTGGTTGGTGACAGGGGAGGGGAGTCTTCTGTTGCTAGGCGACCAGAAGAGACCCTGTTACCTAGAGACGGGGAGGAGGCTTCCTCTATTGCTAAGTAACCAGAGGAGAGCCTGGTTACCTAGTAGGGGGCGAGTGGGGGAGGGGGGAGGAGGCTCCTCTGTTGCTAGGTAACCAGAGAGGAGGCCTGTTACCTAGGGACAGGGGAGGGGAGTTCTCTGTTGCTAGGTGACCACCACAGGGACTCATTCACTTAGGGATGTGGCAGGGGCGGGGGTGGTGGTCCTCTGTTGCTAAGCGAGAGAAGAGAGAGCTTTTTTCCTAGAAATAGGGAATGGAGGTACTCTGTTGCCAGGAGATCGTCAGAGTCAGGGGCCCCTCAGGCTGCCCGAGCCCCCACTCAATGACGGTGCCCCCAAGGGCCTGCTGGCAGGTTGGGTTTCCAGATCCCAGACTCCTGAGCACCTTCTCCCCCCACCCCTCCAAGCAGGAGCCGAGGACGGCATGTCCCAGGCCCCAGGAGCTCAGCCAAGCCCGCCCTCCGTGTACCACGAACGGCAACGCCTGGAGCTCTGTGCCGTCCACGCCCTCAACAACGTCCTGCAGCAGCAGCTCTTCAGCCAGGAGGCTGCCGATGAGATCTGCAAGAGGTGACCATCACCCACCCCAGCCCCTGGAGAAGCAGGGCTTACGGAGGCGGGGACACCCCCTGGGTCTCGGAGCAAGGCCTGAGGCAGAGCCCTGCGGCTTCCTGCTGCCCCATCCCCTGCCCGGCTGGACTCCGGGACTCAGAGGCCGAGATGTTACCCAGGCGGCTACGCACCCCGCTGGCCTCAGCCCCTGACCTGGCCTCAGCCTTTTACCTCTGCCCTCATCCTCATTCTCTTCCCACCTCCCAGCTTCTGGTTTATCTCCTTCAGTCCCGGCTACACAGGGCTCCAGCACTGCACCTGCCCCTCCCCCACTCCCAGGCCTCCCAGGGCTCCCCCAGCACCCCTGGCAGAAGCCCCAGGCTCCGCACCCAGCCTGATAACAAAAACCCTGTGTGCTGTGGTCCCCACCCATCTCTGCAACTTCATATCTCACTGCTTGCTTCCAAACAAATTCCCCTCTAGTGTCTGAATGAGCGCCACATGGTGCCCCTGGGCCTTTGCACAGGCTGTTCTTTCTGCCTGGCACAGCTCTCTCTTCTTGGCAGCCTGGAGTGCCGCCTCACTATTCAGGATTTCAAACATCACTTCTCTGTTATCTCTCTGCCGAGCCCCTCCTCTCTGGCCCTACTGCCTTCTGGACCCTCCCCTTGGCCTCCAGTCTCTCCCCTCCCGTCAGTCCCCCGTGTGATCCTACTCCCCCAGATGACCCTTTCTTCCCATCTCTTGCTCACAGCCCTCCCGTGCCTCCACCCCCGCCATCCTCAGGCCGAGTCCCAGCCCCTCAGACTGATTATTTTAGAATGTATTCAGAACAGGAATCAATCAACTCTTTCATAGCTCGCCATGCTGGATACTCAGAGATGAGTCCGCTGTGAGCCCCTGCCCTAAGGGAAGCCAGGGAAACAGATACACAGAAAAAGAATACACAACTTTCCCCCTCTCCAGCCCCTCCCCCTGCCTTGCCCCCCAAAGGCCCAGAGACAGAACAAAGTTGCCTTTGTCTCAAGGAGGCGGGGCCCAGAGAGACAAGTGGGCTGGGGGACAGCTGGAGGGAAGGCGGGGTGCAGGAGCACGGGAGATGCGGTGGGTCAGGTGGCTGTAAGGAATGGGGCGGGCATGAAGCCAGGAGGCCAGCAGGGCCCAGATCCTGCCAGGCCAGGCCGAGGGGCTGGGGTTCTCTCCTGGGGTGACGGGGGTGGCAGGGGCAGCACTGGGTGTAGGAGGAGCCCCTAGGAGGGGGGAGATTGGAAGCTGGGTGAGGGTCCAGGAGGAGGAGGGCAAGGCCTGAGCAGAGCTGTGGGTGGGGGACACGGCCTACTTCCCTGAAGACAGAACGAGAGAGTCGGGGGACAGGAGGAACATGGCTGGGGGTGATGAGTCGGGCAGAGGGTTGAAGAGAGGGAACAGTCCCAAGGGTGGGTGACTCACGGACCCTGGGACTCTTTGGCTCTGTGGGGGAGGGGGCGGCCCTCTCAGGAACCCCCAACTCAGGAGGCCCTGACCACCTCCCAACCAGGTTGGCCCCAGACTCCCGGCTGAACCCCCATCGCAGCCTCCTGGGTACCGGCAACTATGACGTCAACGTGATCATGGCCGCCCTGCAGGGGCAGGGCCTGGCCGCTGTGTGGTGGGACCGAAGGAGGTGCGGACCATAGCGCTGCGTCAGGCGTGCTGAGCTGGGCGCGGTGGGTGCGGTGCGACGGTGGCCTGTGGGGGACAACGCAGGGGGAGGGGACGGGTGGATGGGAGGGAGGGAGGAAGGGGTAGACAGGTGGAGGGTTTGTAGGGGTGGATAACAGGTGGCTGGCCGGCTGAGGGCTTGGGAGGTGGTAGAGGGATGGTCAGGGGGTAAGCTGATGGATGCATGATTGGTAGATTGATGGGTAAGTGGATGGTGAATGGGCAGATTGGGTGATGAGATATATGAATGGATGGGTGGTTGAGTGAATGAAAGATCAAGGATGGATTGTTGATACGTGTGGGTGCATGCTGTCACTCAGCCATGTCCAACTCTTTGCGACCCCATGGACTGTAGCCCACCAGGCTCCTCTGTCCATGGAATGTTCCAGGCAAGAGTACTGGAGTGAGTTGCCATTTCCTGCTGCAGGCCAACCCAGGGATCAAACCCGCATCTCTCACGTCCCCTGCATTGGCAGGCGGATTCTTTACCCCTGAGCCACCTGGGAAGCCCTCAGTTGATAGGCTGCTGCTGCTGCTAAGTCGCTTCAGTCGTGTCCGACTCTGTGCGACCCCATAGACGGCAGCCCACCAGGCTCCGCCATCCCTGGGATTCTCCAGACAAGAACACTGGAGTGGGTTGCCATTTCCTTCTCCAATACATGAAAGTGAAAAGTGAAAGTGAAGTCACTAAATCGTGTCAGACTCTTCGCAACCCCATGGACTGCAGCCCACCAGGCTCCTCCAGCCATGGGATTTTCAAGGCAAGAGTACTGGAGTGGGTTGCCATTGCCTTCTCCAGTTGACAGGCAGTGGATAGCGAACATCCAAGATGGTCGGCTGGATGGACGGATGGAAAGAGCGGATGAAGAGTTGGGTGGATGATGGAAGAGATGTTGGGCTGTCGGCTGGCTGGCTGCGGGTTGATTGCATCAGTGGGTGGCTGACTGGGTCAGTGAAGAGTGTGGATGGTAGGTGACTGTTCTATGGCTGGGAGGCTTGGATGGGTGGGCGGTGTATAATGGGTGGGTGATGGATGATGGTAGATGTGTCAGGAGTGGATGGGGAGGGGGTGGATGGTGGAGTTGTTGGGCAGGTGGTGCTTGGGGGCTTGGCTGGGTTGGGTGCATGATGCGTGGGTAACGAATGGGCAGGTGGATGGGGGTGAAGGGTGACTTGTTGGGTGGGTGGCCTGACTGAGAGGTCTGGGTGGGGTGGGCAGCAGGTGAGTGGAAGGAAGCAAAGGGTGGGCTGATGGAGGCGACTCCCTGGGTGGGCTCGGGTGCCCACTGCCACCACCAGCCCGGGCCCTACACACCCGGCCAGCAGGTGCCCGCCCAGGGCCGGGGCTCTGACCGTGGCGCCCCCGCCCCACCCGCAGGCCCCTGTCCCAGCTGGCGCTGCCCCGGGTGCTGGGGCTGATCCTGAACCTGCCCTCGCCCGTCTCGCTGGGGCTGCTGTCCCTGCCCGTGCGCCGGCGGCACTGGGTGGCCTTGCGCCAGGTGGACGGCGTCTACTACAACCTGGACTCCAAGCTGCGGGCGCCCGAGGTGCTGGGCGACGAGGATGGCGTCAGGTGAGGGCTGGGGGCGGCTCCAGGGCCGGGGGCCACGGGGAGGCGGCTTGTCCCCCCCCCCCCCCACCCCACTCCTGCCAGGCCTCAGCCTCCCCGTGTCTGCGCAGGGCCTTCCTGGCGGCCGCGCTGGCTCAGGGCCTGTGCGAGGTGCTGCTGGTGGTGACCAAGGAGGTGGAGGAGCAGGGCTCCTGGCTGCGGGCAGACTGACCCCAGGAGGAGGGGAGCACGGCTGCCCTCCCAGAGCGGCCCCCGCGACCGCGTCAGCCTCCCGAGCAAGCGCCGGGGGGCGGGGCAGGACACCTCGTGGACCCAGTGGAGGCCCCGCCCCCTGCCCTGTATCCCCGCCCCGCCTGGTGCCGCTGCTGCCTCAATAAACCTGGTAATTTGCTCCCGGCCTGGCCCGTGTCTCACCAGGGACCCCTCTCCTTCAGTTACTCCGGTTTATCAGAGACCAAAGCGGGTTAGACTACCTCCTGGGACGTACTCACCTCTCAGGGCCTCGGTTTCCTCATGGGGGTGGGGCGGGGACCCACTGGGAGAAAGCAATGCAAATCCTTGCCCTCTGCATCCCAGAGGGTATGGGGAGATGAGCCCCACGGAGAAGGCAAGGGTTGACTTCTCAGCGCCCAGCTTGTCCAGCAACTGGCAGTCGTGGCCCCAGAAGACATCCCTGACCTCATCCAGGAACCTGCGAGTCTGGCTGAGCTGCTGACCTCAAAGGCGGGAAATTGTCCTGCGTGGTCTGCATCAGCCCAGTATAATCCCGAGCGTCCTTAGATGTGAAGGAGGCAGTGGGACTTCCCTGGTGGTGGTTCAGTATGGTTAAGACTCTGCGCTTCCACTGCAGGGCGGGGGTTTCAGTACCTTGTTGGGGAACTAAGATTCCACACACAGTGCAGTGCGGCCAAAAAATAAAAAATAAAAAAAAAATGGAAGAGAGGCAGGAGAGGAGAATCCGAGAAAGACGGGTGATGAAGACGCTACATGGGAGACTCGGGGTGGGGCCTGGGGGTGTCTTTGAAGACGAGAGGGGGTCACGAGCCAAGAAAAAGGCAGCCTCTAGGAGCTGGAAGTGTGAAAATGAACGTGTCAGTCTTTCAGCCGTGTCCCATGGACTGCAGCCTGCCAGGCTCCTCCGTCCATAGAATTCTCCAGGCAAGAATACTGGAGTGGGTTGCCAGTTCCTCCATCGGGATCTCCGCGGCCCAGGGATGGAACCTGGGTCTCCCTCATTGCGGGCAGATTCTTTACTGATTGAGCTGTGGGGTCCTGGGCAGGGCTGGCTCTAGGAGGCTGAGGGGATTGCTCTCCAGGGAGCCAGTAGGAAGGGTGGGAGGGGCCATTCCAGAATTAGAAACAGCCCCCAAGGAGACCTGGAATGTTGAGGGAGGCAATTTCTCCAGTATCTATCTGAGGAGGTGATTAGAGATAAGGGTAGATCCTGGCAGGCCCACTGCCCACAGGGCCTCCAACAGCAGCTGGAGGGCTGGACCTGGCCCAGGATGGGGCTATGAGCAGGGGTGGGGCGGGTCGGTCCTGGATACAGAAAGACCCCTCTGGGGCCGTGGGGGCAGGCTGGAGGCCCAGGAGGAGGCTGAGGGTCCCCGTGGGAGGAGATGAGGCCTGAGCCAGGACCCTGCGGGCAAAACAGAGGTGACAAGAGGGTCAGGGCACACTCTGCAGGTGAGTGTGAGAGCAGGCAGGGAAGGAGGGACCCCAGGGTCTGGCCCTGGGGGACCATGGGGCGACCCCACAGCGGCTGCTGGGGGCGGGGGGGGGGAGCGGGATGCAAGGGGTATGACAGGCCGGGTGACATCAGGAGAGGAGGACCCGGGTCAGGGACTCAGGAGATGGCTCTAGGGGTCACGGGCCTGACCCAGGAGGCGTGAGCTTAAGGGCAGGAAGTGGGCAAACGTGGGGAACCTCATTAGGTGCCAAGCAGAAATGGGGGACCCAGAGGCTGTGGGCACGGAGAGGCAGGCAGCGCCCCAACTCGGGGTGTCTCCCTACCCCCACCTCAGGATGCGCTCCACCCAGCAGTAGATTCATCCAAGGTGGGGAACACAAGAAGGAAGGCAGGGAGCAGATGCTGGCAGGACGCAATGGCCAGCCATTGCGGGGGCACTCGGGCTTGGTGGATTCTAGCTCCCAAGGCTTCAGAGGTCAAAGGGCAACTGGTAAACGTGAAAAGTAAAGCTGCACAAGGTCCAGTGGCTAAGACTCCAGGCTCCCAATGGGGGCAAGGTTCAGTCCTGGTCTCCCTGGTCGGGAACTGCATCCCACATGTAGCAACTAAGAGTTCATATACCACAGCTGAGACCCGGAGCAGCCACGCATATAAAACACAGTCAAGCAGCGCATGCCGGGAAACTGCCAGGCTCCCAGGATGCCCCAACGCCAGGGGTGCCCCCCGGGCCCCACACTCCCCCCAGTCTCTGATCTGGCCCTTCCTCGGTGCCCCTGTCTTGGGCTCTCTTTCCGGGTGTCTCTCTCTCAGCCTCTGTCTGTCTGTCTGTCTCCCTGGGCCCTCTGTAGCCCACTCCCCCGCCCCGTGCCTGTCGCCTGTCCCATCAGGTCCCAGACAGCCTGGCGGGGCTCCCTGAGTGTTTCTATTCCTGGGCCTGAGTGATCTTTCCAGGTGCCTTCTCCACGGTGGCCTAATATGGTCCGAGGAGCGGGAGCTTCGGGGCAGGGGGGTGGGACCCCGGGGGTGGGGACGGGTGGGGGCGTGGGGGTCCGGCATCCTCCCTCCCTCCTACTCCCAGCCCCACCTCAGGTGATGATCCCTCCTGCTCTGCACAGGCTAGAGCACCAGCAGGCTGGGCCGGTGCACACATTGAGTGCCTACTGTTTGCCTCTTAGGGTGGGTGCAGGACCACCCCACCGCAGCCTCTCTGGCCCCCACCTGCTGCCCCTGCCCCGCCCCCGCTATTCACAAGACTGAGTCAGGCTGTTCCTTGTCCCCAGGATGCCCCCAGCCAGGCTGGTCCCAGAGCATCAAGTGGTCGGGGGGCTCCTGGGGATCCCCAATTTCCCGTTAGGGGCGCCCCAGGCAGACCCACCAGGAGTGTCAGGGCCTGCGGGGCTGCAGGAGGGGAAGGGGCAGCAGGTGCAGGGGGAGGTGACAGCTGTCCCGCGCCCCCCGGGCGCCAGGCCGACAGCTGAGGCCCGATTTAGCTCTCTCAGCCCGGGTCTGGCCAGATAAGGCCGTGGGGGGGGGGGGGTGCAGCCCCGCCCCCCGGGATGCCCCTTAAATCGCGGTCGGGCCGCGGCGGGGCGGCCGCCGGCGATGCCAGGTGAGAGGGGCCGCGCTCCTTCCTGCCTCCCCGCGTCCCACCCACCCGGCGCTGCCCCCTCTCTCCGGCTCTCTCCTCTCTCCCTGCGGCGCCCTGCTCTCTCCCTCAGCCTTTCTCCGTCTCTTCGCATCTCTGACCCCGGCCCCCGCGGCTGTTTCTCCCCATCCCGTCCCTGACTCCGCCTCCCTTCCCCTGTAATCTCTCTGGGCTTTGTCTTCCCACGTCTCTCTCCTCTCTCTTCATCTCTTTCTGTCTGTCTGTCTGTCTCTCCCTTTGCACCGCGCAGCGGGCGAGTTCTCAGTTCCTGACCAGGAATCCAGCCTGCACGCCCTGCAGTGGGATCCCGGAGTCTTAGCCACTGGACCACCAGGGAAGTGCCCTCCCTGTCTCTTTCCACTTCTTTGTCTCCGTGGCTTTCCCCACTCTCTCGCTTTCTCTCTCTCTCTGCCCGCCCCCAGCCCTTCTCTCTGCACCTCTCTCTGCATCTCCCACCCTTCTGCCCATCCCTCTCCCGTCTCCCCAGTCTGTCTCCATCTCTCTCCTCGCTTCTCTCTGCGTCTCTCTCCATCTCTCCCTGCCTCTCCCAGCCTCTCTCTCCTCTCTCTGACCCCACCTCTCCAGCGCCCGGGATGGAGCCGCCCCGGGGCCTCTGCCGCGGTTCTGCTGAATAAAGCTGTGTCTATCCTCACCTCTCCAACTCCTCGCGCCTCCTTTCCTTTCTCACCCCTCTGCCTCTGAGCTCAGCAACACCACCCCTGTCCTGATCCCAGGAGGCGGGAGGGGGTAGTCGGGAACCCAGGGCTGAGGTCAGGGTTCCTGCCTCCCAGAGAGACCACCAGAAACGGGCTGAGAGCCAGATGGAAGAGATGGGGAGAAAGGCAGAGAGATGTGTGCAGAGGCCGACCCGGAGACAGTAGGGGACAGGGACCCAGAGACAGAGGCAGACCAGCTGGGCGCCATGGACTCAGAGATGGGGAGGCCCGGTGACGGTGCAAGACCCGGAGACTCAGAGGCTGACAGACACACAGCAGGCAGTGCCCGCGTTCCTCCAGACACAGCAGACAGGGCTAGTAGCCACCCCCCCAACCTCTGCCAGGCGGTGCCAGGCCCCAAACAACGGGCCCTTGTCCCACTCCGTGGTCCTCGGGGCAGCTGGGGCGGGGGGCCACCAAAAGCCTGACTTCAGCCTCCAGCTTCAGACCCCCCCTACACCCGCCTTCTGGCCTTCCTGCTGGGGTCTCCACCCCCTTGAGCCTGCTTTCTGCTCTGCAGGGGAAGGAGCCAGGCATTTCTGGAGCACCTGCTGGATGCACCCGGAATGCCTCCGTGCCTGTCCTGACACCCCCTTCCTCCATGCCCTCTGCTTGTTCCTCCTGAACTCCCAGCTCTATTCCTTGGAAGAGACGGGCACTTATTAAGTTCCTAGTGTTTGCCAGGCAGTTCCACACACTGTCTCTGCACCTTCTTCTCTCTTTGTTCTCCCATCCCTTCCACCGTGTTTCCTTTCCCTTCCTCCTGAACTGCCTGGTCTCTCCTGCAAGGAAATAGGCATGTATTGAGCACCTACTGTATGCTGGGGAATTTACAAACCCTGTCTCTTCTTACACTCTTTTCTTCCCCAATTCCTTTCTTCTCTCTCTATTCATTTCCTCTCCTTTCTGACTCTGCTTCCTCCTAGGGGAGGGAATGAACATATAATGAGCACCTACTGTGTGCCAGGCAGTTTACACACTTTCTCTCCCTTCCTCACACTCTCTTCCTCCTCTGTTCCTCCTCTGTCCTCTCCTTGTCTTTCTGGGCTCTCTGCTCTCTGCCAAGGCAAGGGACACACATTTATTGAGCACCATTGGAGAAGGAAATGGCAACCCACTCCAGTACTCTTGCCTGGAGAATCCTATGGAGGGAGGAGCCTGGTGGGCTACAGTCCGTGGGATCAGAGTGGGACACGGCTGAGCGACTTCACTTCCACTTCACTGTGGTATACCAAGCAATTGCTTGCTCTTTCTCGACTCTCCTCTCACCCTCCCTTCTCCACGGACCTGTGGTCTTTCTTTCTGCTCTCTGCCAGGAGAGGATATGGCATTTATGGAGCGCTGATTGTGTGCCTGGCAGCTTCCCTCCACTCCCCCTGCCCCTTGACTCTCCCTGTTCCTTCATCTCTGACTTCTCCTTTTTTCTGCTCTGTCTGCCCTTTCTTGGGGATGAAAAAGCAATTATGAAGCACCTACTGGATACCAGGGCTTCCCCGGTGGCTTAGCTGGTAAAGAATCCGCCTGCAATGCAGGAGACCTGGGTTCAATCCCTGGGTTGGGAAGATCCCCTGGAGAAGGGAAAGGCTACCCACTCCAGTATTCTGGCCTGGAGAATTCCATGGACTGTATATCCATGGGGTCGTGTTTACCAGGCAATTAACACTTCCCCCACCCTCCGCCCCCAGCTCATCTTCTCTTGCTTCTTTCTTCCTGCTCCTCTCATTTTGCCACCTTCCCTTCCTGTGCTCTCTGGGCCTTCTTTGGGGAAGGGAACAAGCATTAATTGAGCACCTCCTCTTTGCCCCATGGTTTACCCGCACTGCCTCCTCTGCCATCACCTCCTCCCTCCTGCTCCATCCTGTCACCTCCTTGGCCAGCCTTGCTTTACGCGTGTCTTCTTTTTCCTCTTGCTCTCTCTCTCGTCCAAGGAGGAAAATGTGCATCTATTGAGCACCTCCTGTATACTTCACCTGCACAATAGCATGTCCTCTCCTCATTTTCTCTCTTCTTCCCAGCTCCTTGCTCCAGCTTCTCCCCTCCTCTCTGCCCCTTGCTCTCTCCTGGGGGAGGACTGGGCATGTATGAGCGCCTGCTGTGTGCCACTCCTCCTATCAGCTGTCTGTCTGTCCTGGCTTGCCTCACAAGCCCGGCTCTCTCTTCTCTCGCCCTTCTTGGCTTGCTTTCCTCATCCTGGTTGCCTCCTCTGTCCCTGCACCCATGGAGGGGAGTGGGTATTTATTAAGTGCCCACTGTATTCCCACTACCTACACTACCTTTACCTACACTGTCTCCTTCCATCACAGCCTCCATTCTCTCTGCTGGAGCCTCATCTCTCCTCTCCTTTTCCTCCTGTCTTCATTCTCCCGGGAAGAGAACGAACACTTAAGAGCACCCACTGTATGCCTGGTTCTTTCCACCCCTGGCCCTCTCTCCACAGGCTGTGTTTCTTGCTGTTTTTCCTCTGTGCTGGTGGTTTCTTCAAATCTTTTCTGACTTGGCTTCTCTCTCCTGAAGAAGGGAATGAGTAGGCATTGATTGAGCACCAACTGTGTGCCAGGCTTTTTCCATAAAGCACAGTGTCCCACCCCCCACACTTGGCTGTCTCTTCTCTCACTTCCTGCTCTCCTCACTCTCCCCCAGAAAAGGGAAGGGGCACTAATTATGCACCAACTGCATGCTGGGCGACTCACACTGCCGCCTCTCCTTAGATCCTGTGTCCTCCCCTGCCCCTCCTCTCCTGTTCCCCTTCCTTCTCAGTGGTGGAAGCTCTCAGTTTTCCAGACACAAGGGGTCTGGGCTCTGTAGGAAGGGCCCATCGTCTTTGCCCCCCACTCCTTGGTGCTGGGTGAGGCCAGCTGATGAATGATGGGGGTCCAGCTGGATTTCCTCATTGGGGGAGAATGTATGGGTCATAACAGCCACTGCCTAGGGTGTGGGGTGGGGGAGCTGAAGGAGACCAGGAGGGAGAAGCAGGATAGAAGGTGCTCATTCTTCCTCTGGTGGTGAAGTCCGGTGGTTAGGTCCCCAGGTGCTGCCGTCTGCCCCCAGCCCCCGCCTTTCTGCTTCCTCCCCCACCCCCACCCCCACCCCAGGAAGCAGCTGAGGAAACAGGCTCTGATGAGGGTGGAGGGGTGGGCGAGAGGACTCCTGATTCTCTGAGTCCTGACTCACTGGGGGCCTGTGTCTCCCGCCCTCCATGAGCCTGGCTGAGGGCCCTTCTCTCCCTGGGTCTCCGTCTCTCTTCCCTGCCTCTCCCTCTGACCCCTGTCTCTCCACTGGTCCTTCCCCGTCTCCCTCTCTCTCTCTCCTCCCTCCCATTCTCTGGGCGTCAAGCTCTCTGCCCACTCCCCCCCCCCATCTTTTTTCTCTTTCTCTCCTGTTCCTCTGCCTCACACACAGTTTCTCAGCCTCGGTTTCTCTGACACACACACGTTCCTGGATGAATCTCCCCCACACTGGTTTCCTTTGCTCACACCTTCTTGATGAGGCCTTTCTCTTCAACCTCTCTTCCTCCGGCCTCTCCTCCCCTGTCCCCATCCTGACCGTCTCTACCTCCTGTCCATTTGTCTGTCTCTCCCCACAGACCTGCCCCCAGGCTCCTCTCACCCCTGTCTTGCACCCTGATCCTCAGTTTCCCCCTCTTGAATTCTCTCTCTCTCTCTCTCACACATACACACACACACACACACACATGCTGCTTCCCCACCGGCCCTTGTTTCTCTTCCTTAAACCGTGTTCCTGTCCTTCTTTGGGCTCCCCTGGTGGCCCAGATGGTAAAGAGTCGGCCTGCGATGCAGGAGACCCAGGTTCAACCCCTGGGTCAGGGAGAGCCCCTGGAGGGGAGCATGGCAACCCACTCCAGTGTTCCTGCCTGGAGAATCCCAGGGACAGAGGAGCCTGGCGGGCTAAGTCCGTGGGGTCGCGAAGAGTTGGACAGGACTGAGCGGCCCTCTCACCTCTCACTGAAGCCTCTCCTGCTCTCCCCTCTCTCCCCACGAGGCTCCTGCTGCCTTCCCGTCCTGTCCTCGCTCTTGCTCCCACTGGGTTTTCCCTGCATCTTCTTGTTTATTTGGCTGCAGCACGCAGGACCCTTAGTTGTGGCGTGGGAACTCAGTTGCAGCAGGTGGGATTGGTTCCCTGATCGGGGATTGAACCTGCGCCCCCTACACTGGGAGCTCAGAGCCTCAACCACTGGACGCCCGGGGAGGTCCCTCCCCGTGTCCTCTTTTCACTGGTCTAGTCCTCCGCTTTCCTCCCCCCTTCTCCTCCCTCCCCACCCCGCTCCTGGCATTGCCCTTCCTGCCACCCTGTCCGCACTCACGCCCTCCTTTCCCTGGGGACAGCTGCCCACAGCCCCCTCCCGAGCCCCTCAGCTGTCCCTCCTGGTCTCTCCCTCCCACACCTGCTCCCGCACATCTGGGGTTGGCAGCCTCTCCCCCCTGCCCCGCCCCGGCTCCTTCCGACTCCCACAGCGGGGGAGGCCCCTCTGCTGACCGCGTGTCCCCACGTGCTGGTGGTATTTTTATCCTGTCTCGGAACACACGGTCCTGTGATGAATGTTTCACAGTTTACGGAATTCATTTCATGTCCTGCCAGGTCCCGGATCGTCAGCTGCACGTGTTCATCCGTCTGCAGCTCAGCGTTAACCAGGACGCGGGACACGCGAGGTCCCTTGACCTGGCGCCTTATCGCTCGTGGTCGGGGAAGTGGCAAAGCTTCCCTTCCTCCCTGTCCCTCTCTCTCTCTCTCTCCCTGTCTCTCTCCCCATCTCTCCCCTTCTCTCTCTCTCTCCCCATCTCTCTCCTTGTCCATCCCTATCTCTCTCTCTCTCTCCCTGTCTCTCTCTCCCCCCATCTCTCTCCCTGTCTCTCTCTCTCCCTCTCTCCCCATCTCTCTCTCCCCCCGTCTCTCTCTCTCTCCCCCTGTCTCTCTCTCTCCCCCCATCTCTCTCTTTCTCTCCCTGTCTCTCTGTCACTCCCCCTGTCTCTCTCTTTCTCCCTCTCCCCCATCTCTCTCTTTCTCTCTCTCTCTCTCCCCCCTCCCCATCTCTCTTTCTCTCCCTGTCTCTCTCTCCCACGTCTCTCTCTTTCTCCCTCTCCCCCATCTCTCTTCTCTCTCTCCCTCCCTTCCATCTTCTTCTCTTTCTCTCCCTCTCTCTCTCCCCCCTCCCCATCTCTCTTTTCGTCCCTGTCCCTCTGTCTCTCCCGCCTCTCTTTTTCTCCCTCTCCCCCCATTCTCTCTTTCTCCTCTCTCCCATTCTCTCTTTCTCCCTCTCTCTCCCCCCATCTCTTTCTCCCCCTCTCTTCTTTCCCTTCTCTCTCTCTCCCTGTCTTCCCTGTCTCTCTCTCCCCCATCTCTCTCTTTCTTCTCCTCTTCTCTCTCTCCTCCTACTTTCTACTTGCTCCCTTCACCCTCCCCCTTTTGCTCTCTTCCTCTCCTAGCTGCACCGTCTCTCTCCTTCCCTTCCTCTCGGGTCTGAACTCCTCCTCCCCCCACTGCTCTCCTCTTTGTTCCCCTCCCCCCGTCCCTCCCCTCCTCCCCGTCCTCCCTCCCCTTCCTCCCCCTCTTCCTCCTACCCTCCTCTCCCCGCCCCCCCCACGGCTCCCTACCCACTCTGTCTTTCCCCCTCTTCCGCTTCCCTCAAGCTCGCTCAGTCCCCGTTCCCCCCCCCCCACCCCCCCCTGCTGTCCCCTCTGAGCGGCCCCCCTCTCCTGCATTTCCTCCCCTCCCCCTCTCCCCGCTTCCTTCTCCCCCCGCCCCCCCCCCACGGCTGTCTCCCCTCCTGTCTCCATCCCTCCTCCCCGTTGCCCCTCTGAGCGGCCCCCCTCCTGCACTTCCTCCCCTCCTCTCCCCTCTCTCTCCTTCTCCCTTCCCGCCTCCATCTCTCCTCTCCTGGCCTCAGTCGCCTTCCCCACCCGTCCTCTTTCGCTCTCTCCCCAGTGGCTCTTCCCTACCCCTCCCACCTTCCCTTCTCCTTCCTCTCCCCTTTCCGGATCTGTCGTCTCGCTCTCCGTCTTGGGAGGCCCCTCCCAGCCCCGCGTCCTCACCCCGCGGGCTCCCAGGGCCGCCCTCCCGCCCTCCCGTCCCAAGGTTCCCAAGTTCTGAGCTGACGGCCGAGTCTCCAACCCAGGGATCCGGGGGCAGGGCTGTCAAGCCGGAGCCTCCGAGCTGGAAGCACCTACGTGACACCCATTTTCTCTCTCTTTCCTGTCCGCCCCGGACTCTGGACGCTGCCTGGAGGGATCAAGTCGGCCCCCCGTGAGGGAAACGAGGAACGGGCCCAGAGGCTGGAAGCGAGCTGCCTAAAGACACCCAGCACGTAGGTGGCGGGGCGGGGGCCGGGTGGGAGGCCCTGCAGTTGACGGGGAAATAGACGCCTTGGCTCTGCTGAGCCGTGGACCCGGGCCTGAGCTTGGTGAGGACGGGGCGGCCTCCTTCCCGCGCCGTTCTCCTCCCCAACCCTCCGCCGTCGTCCCTTCCTCAGGCGGCGTGGAGCACACCGGCAGCTGGGAGGACTTCGCCCACCGCCGACTCCACCGATGAGGAATCAGGTGCCAGGCGTGCCTGAAGACCAGCATCCGCCAGGACGGAGACCTCAAGGGAGCCCCGACGGCGTTTCCAGAGGACCGACGGCGCCCCCCGCAGGGCCCTTCTCTCCGCCAAGACGGCCCACGTGGGTCGGCGAGAGGCCCCAGGATCGATCACCGGAGAGGCTCTCTCGGACTGCGGTCGTCCATCGCCACCTACCGGCGGAAGACAAAACTGCAACCCAGCTCTAACAGACACTAGGACTGGTCGCCCCAGAGGAGGACAGTGCCTGGGGGTGAGGGGGGGCCTGGAGCGGGCGGAAAGAGGATTTGCACAATTCTGTAAAAATCAAAAACTCTTCTACGCCTAACCAATGTATAAACATCATACTCAGCAAGCTTCTTGGTATGCCAGCTTAGAGCTCCAACTGCATGTGTGTTTCCAAGTCATGGGTGGTGGGTTCTCTCCTGCATTGCCATGGAGACGCAGGTGTCAGTGCTTTGGGAAACGCAGGAGAGTGGGATTCAGTTTATACAATGTGCTGGGGAGCCTATTTCTAGGAATTGGAATCAAATTGAGTTTGATTCCTCTACCATGAACTCACTGAATGCAAGGTGGCTGCAAGGAAAAGTGAATGGCTGACAGCCAGCCAAACATTGGTCCCTGATCCTCACCTGGAGTCTCTCTGGCTAAATAAATAAACCTCTAGAGTTGTTTCCAGATGCCACCTGCTTCAATGCACAACTTGGGGTGGCAAACATTCTTTAAAAACACTAAAATCAACCTTATATTAATATATTTTCAAAGAATACTTGCCAAACAACTATCTTGTGTGTGTGCTCAGTCATGTCCAATTCTTTGCAACTTCAGGGAGCCTGCTGGGCTCCTCTGTCCATGGGCTTTCCCAGGCAAGAATACTGGAGTGGGTTGCCATTTCCTTCTCCAGGGGATCTTCCCCACCCAGGGATCAAACCCAAGTCTTTTTCATCTCTGGCACTGGCAGGCAGGCTCTTTATGGCTGAGCCAGCTCTTCTCAATAACCCAGATGACAGTATGAAGGCCTAGGTGGGGGGAGGGGTTTCCCCAGTGCCAGGGAACAAGTGGCATTCTGTGGGGCAGGAAATTGGGGAGAGGCCTTCCCTCCACTGAGTATTCACCTTGTGGGTGCTCGCCTGTTTTAGACCAGACCTCAGGAGGCTGAGGTGAGGAAGCCAGAGAGAGAGTGAGGGCTGAGCTCGTGGGGGACCGAGAGGAAGGCATGAGGCAGGAGGAGGAGGGGTGGGGACGTGGGGGTGGGAGAGGAGGGAAGGTGTCTGCAATCTGGCCTGGGGGCATCTGAGTGAATCAGGAACCAAGGCTGGGGTAGTGATTCACGAGGCGGAAGAGGAGACCAGAGGGCCTCACAGGCCAGGCTGAGGGCTGGGACTCTGTCCTGAAGGTGCTGGTGAGCCAGGGAGCAGAGGCGGCTCTGGGTCGAAAAGCCCTCCATGAGGGGGAGGGCCTGGAGGGGGCACACTGGAGGCTGGGGAGGGGGTCCGGGTGCAGGAGGAAGAGGCCAGGGCTGAGGCCACAGGTGAAGGGAGGAGGCAGGGAAGAACAATGTGTAGGTGGCCCAGCCCTCTGGTCTGAGGCTGGGGGTGGGTGTGTCCAACTCTGCGCATGCGTGCTAAGTCGCTTCAGTCGTGTCTGACTGTGGCCCATGGACTGAAGCCCGCCAGGCTCCTCTGTCCAGGGGATTCTCCAGGCAAGAAGACTGACATGGGTTGCCATGCCCGCCTCCAAGGGATCTTCCCGATCCAGGAATCAAACTTATATCTCTTTATGTCTCCTGCATCTGCAGGCGGGTTCTTTACCTCTAGGGCCACCCAGATTCCTGGGTGACACGGACTCCCTCATTGGTCTCCGGGGCACAAGAGGGAGGGGCCTGGGGTCTGGAGAACCTGGAGGGGAGTCGGGGCTGGAGACGGGCTTGGGAGCAGTCAGGAAGGGTTGCTCCCAACCTCCAATGTGAACGGGCGGCTGGTCTATGGAGGTGGGGCTTGGGGGGTCCCACACACGAGTGGGGAATCAAGCAGGCACACTGGGATCCCTGCAGCACCCAAAGGCCCATCGACAGGAGACCAGTAGGATCCACTCAGAGCCAGCCATAAGGTGCAAGGAGAACCACTCTGTATCAGACATGGAAACCTCCCTGACTTGTCAGGTGGTGGGGTGGGGGTGGGGAGCCGGGGTAATGTAGTTTTGCAAAAACTGTGTACATAGACTTGCTTATTTCTCAAAGGAGTTTCTACAGAGTCAGGCGCAGGAGACTGAAAGCTCGGGCTGCCCTCCAGAGCAGAGAAGAAGTGCTGGGCTGGGGTGAGCAGAAGGCTCTGTGCATTGGATGCTACAGAATCCTTTGGGTTTCATTTGATATCCCCAGATACCCTGATCAATCAAAAGAAAACTGACTGCGCTCTCCAGGGACGGGCAAGACTGAGAAGAGAAATTTAACCGGGACAGAGCCCCAGGGAGCCAGCACCAGCTCGGACACTGACTAGAACATGCCACAGAGTAACTCTGCCTGCTTGAGAGTGGCTGAAAAAGTCTAAGAAGGAAGTAATCAGATAAAGACCTCAGATCTCAGGTTACTTAAAAAAAATAACAAAATGGTCCAGCAAATGATTGGCAGGAGATCACAGCTGCGAACTAAAGGATCAAGAGCTCTTCATTTGTGAGCACTGCCCATGAAAGTGTCAGTGACAGAATTCACATGGAGCAGGAGAGATATTGGGGCAGTGTCTCCTACTGGTGAAGAAAGAGACGCCAGTTAGAGCAACTTGGGGACCCTTTCAGCACTTAAAGCTACCAAAAAAGTGGGCAAACCAATAACCCCCAATGCTGGCAGGTGTGTGACCCAACAGAGGCAGTGTTTCTCAGGCCTCTTGTCACTGGGCAGAGGGGTGGCTGGGCAGGGCGGGTGGGCTCTGAGCTCCTGGAGCCAGGGGGAGCCGCAGCAGGATCAGAATCCAAGGGCATCAGAAGACAGAGGGCACACGGAGGTCTCGGCATCATCAGATGAGTCACAAGAGGAACTCAAAAGACATAAACACCGCCATGGAGCAAAGGATGAGCTCGGCTCTCAAAAACACCAAATGTGCCGCCACGGTCTGCAGTCCTGTGTTTCGGTCAAGCGTAAATTTTGTGAAAAAAGTAGGTGGAGGGCAGGCTGAGTGAGCTCAGTGTCCCTTTCTGGTGGCACACGGAGGACAGGGCCACTCTCTGGACATAGACCTGGAGCACAACGGCAAGGACAGGTCAGTGTACAATCCCCAACTTACTACTCTGGTTACAGAGAGCGGCCAACAGCCTTCCCCGCTGGCTGGTGCCGGCAGTCACTCCAGGAGGGAAAATTACCTGATCGAGTCATCAGGGACACTCCACCAGGCATCTTCCTTGGCCGTTTGGTCTGCTCGAAAAATGTCTCTAACCTATTGTAATTCTACTTTGAGTCATGCGTCCGCGGGAAGTCAAACTCACACCAGGGACAGGCAGGTGACAGCCTTCGATGTCACGCTATTTATAACCACATAAAGCAGGAGGCAAGCTGAACGCTGAATATTTAGGGCTCGCTTTAATAAACTGCTACACACACACACCCCGTGGAGCCTGATGTCACTGTTACCATGACAACGGCGGCCATTTTTTTTGGCCTTTCTGAATCACACACCTAGCCACCCGCAGAATTCAGTAGCACCTGTACATCCTGACAGTCTCTTAGCCTAGTTAACAACTGCATTTGCCTGTTAAGTTGCAAGCTGCAACTTTCCCAAACGTTTACCTATTTCAATTATGTTGTCGATGTTTTTAAATAGACAGAAGGAGAAAGGGAGATAAATGGCAAGGACCCAGCAAAGTCCCAGGGCAGCGACCAGCTGGGAAAGGGGTTCTCTACATCATCTGGGCCCTGACTCTACTGCACGGCAGTCCGCTCCGTTTTGACTTCCAGCATCACTGGTTCAAGCCCCAGAGCCTCTGGAGGGCCTGGCGTCCTAATAGCAGGAATTCCCAACTCCCACTAGAGCCGTGGGCAGATACAGGCCAGAGCAGGGGGAGCAGGGCTGTGCAGACAGAGTGAAAAGGGGGCACCCAGGGCCGGCCCACCCCTGCTCTGTGCCAGCTCTGGGCTTTGGGGAGCCCCAGGGTGCCCTCAAGACCATAGAGAGGAGGCTGGTGTCCCAATCCAGTGTCAGAC
This sequence comes from Cervus canadensis, assembly GCF_019320065.1. Classification (NCBI taxonomy): domain Eukaryota; kingdom Metazoa; phylum Chordata; class Mammalia; order Artiodactyla; family Cervidae; genus Cervus; species Cervus canadensis. The sequence continues at coordinate 21,540,306 of NC_057403.1, read as the reverse complement.
AAGTGAGGGGGACACCCTGGCCTGGCGGGGTGAGACCAGATAAAGGCACGGAGGCCGGAGAGAACCAGGCATGTTCCCACCCCACAGGGCTTGGGGTGTGGGATCAGGGGACCGGGAGCGTGGGCTCTACACTTCGGTGGGGCCAGGGGGAAAGGTGGGGTGCAGCAGGGCCCAGAACCCAGCCACCCCCACACCCACAGTAACTCCAAGCACAAGAGGGGAGGGACACATGGGGAGGGGGCGCCCTCTGACCCCCACAGGACAGGGAGATGGTCGGGCGGAGAGTCCCTCCTAAGATGACCAAGGGAGCGGGCACGCTGGGCAGGAAGGGCGTGCTCCAGGAGAAAGAGGGCGAGCGGCACCTCGGCCCCGCGCCCCTCACCGGCCACCGCCTCCGCTACCGCCGCCACCGCCGCCGCCCTGGCCCCCCGCGTCAGGTGCTCCCGACATCATGAGGAAGAGGACGACTGGGACGATGTACATCCACTGTGAGCCGGCGGCATGGGATGGATGGACGGGCGGACAGAGAGACAGAGAAGAGAGGTGAGGTCAGCGGTGGCCTGGCCACCGTGGGGGAGGTGGGCGCGGCGTGAGGGGAGGCGTGGGGGGAGCGGGCCCGGGTCCCCTACTGCACTACGGGCTGGGGGAGGGCTGGGGGGCTGCGGGGAGCGGGGAGGTGGGAGGGGGCGGGTCCTCACTCAGGCCTCGTGCTGCGGCGGTGCGGGCCCGGGGGCGGCAGGACGCAGGGCTGTGAGCAACAAGGCCCCCCCCAGGATGAGGTGCCACTGAGGAGGGCGGGGACGCAGGTCAGGGCCAGCGGCGGCTGCGGCGTCCGGCGGCCGTCAGGGAGAGCGGGCCGGCCGGGCGCACCCGCGGAGGCCGCGTTTGCCCGCAGCTCAGTGGGTTGGCTCTCCTGACCCCAGGAGCGACCAGCACGCTACCTGAGGCCCCGCAGACTTGACACCCGAGACCCGGAGGCCCCAACCTCGCTGGCTTCCGCGGCCCCCTGCCCTGGCCCGGGGTGGGACGGCCTCCTCCAGCCCCAGCGTCACCAGCACCAAGGACCCTCGGCTCCCAGGCTTCCAGGCCCCTCCCCGGCCTGGCTGGAGGACACCTCCCCAACTCCCTCCTTTCTAAACCTGTCCCCCTAGATCTCGGCCTTCCACCCCGCAGCCCCCACCCCCAGCCCAGCTCAGGCACCCTCTCCTGTCCTCGGTTGGCATGGACCCCGCCCCTCCCCGACCACGCCCCCCTCTGCACTCCCTCCAAACGGGACAGACTGACACTCCCTGTCCCTGGTCTGAGCCCGGCCCAGGCACCCAGGGAGCTGGCCCCGGCTCCCCTCACTGCCCAGCTCCGGGGCGGGCTGTTTTCTGAGACCGGATGCCCCGTGACCACCGCCACGAGTGGACACAGGAGGGCGGGTGCAGGGCTCCAGCGTTCAGCCCAGGGGCCAGGGAGACGAGCACAGAGACCAAGCCGGCCCTGCATAGAGGAGGGGAGCCGAGCAGGACGAAGCGGGGCTCAGGATGGGAGGGAGAGGGCCCTTCCCCACTGGGGAAGGGCCCCAGGGGCGTGCAGAACCCCACTCACATATTTAGCGAAGAAGGACTTCTGCTCCTGGGGGTTCTTGGCCTTCTGGGCCTGCTCCATCTCCAGGCGCTCAATGAAAGCTGCTGTCTCAGGCCTGGGAAGGTAGGAGTAGAAGCACAAGATGGGATGAGGCGCCCGCACCTCCCCAACCCCCCACAGGGCCCAGAAGGGTGGCGGGAGGGGCGGGGTGGGAGGCTGGCCCGGCCCAGAGGGGCCTGGTTCTGTCCCCTTCCCGCACCCCCTCCTCACCCAGGCGCCGTGACCGGCGGCTGCAGCTGCACGGAAGTGTTGAACAGCTCCAGGTCCACGTCCTCCACCTCGTGGCCCCGGCAGCCCCCAGGGTACGTCACCACCGACACGCCCACCACGTTGCCGGCCACATCCACGTGCAGGGTCAGCTGGTCCGAGAGGTGAGACTCTACCAGGGAGCACTGCGGGCAGAGGGGAGGGGGCTGAGAGGAGGAGGGCCAGCAGGGGCTGCTGCCCAGGCTTTGCCCACACCAGCACGCCCCCGCATCCCACGGGGCCCCGGACACATCTTTCAAAGCCCTCCACACGACCCCCTCCCACCCCACCAACCTCAGGTGGAATCAGCAGCTTCTCCAGCGCCCACAAGGCCCTGAGCTGCCCCATTGGAGCCCCCGCCAACCGGACTGCCCCTCTCCAGCCCAGGAGACCCTCAAAGGCAAAACCAGGTCCGAGCCTTCCCCATTCTTAAATGCTGGGCCACAGACAATGGAGGCCGAACGGTAGGACCTAGGCTGGAGTGGTTGGGCGAAGCAAGGATGGGGCCCAGTCCTCGTTGCTGACTCACCGCGGGGACAAAGGAGGAGACGTAGCCCCCGGCTTCTGGGCCATCAGGGGCCCCAGGCCGCCGCGGGACCCGGACACGGTACAGGCCGTTCAGCGCTGCCACGTCCTGCAAGGGCGGAGAGGAGGAGGTGGTGGTGGGCAAGGCAGCGCCCAGCCCCCACCAAGTCTGCACCCCTCACAGGGCCCCCAGCCAGGAAAGCCCCTCCCCGCCACCTGGCCCAGCCAAGCCCAAGACTCCTCCCACTGGCCTGCCCCACTGGGCAAGGGGGGAGTGGGAGGGAAGACCATCAGGAGGAGAACAGAGCAGGGCCCAGCGAGGGAAAAAGTCCCCAAGAATGCTGCCCCCAGGTCTGGGTCCAATCCCACACCCAGACTCCTGTTAATCCTTTTCTTCTTTCTTTTTTGGGGTCACGCCAGGTGGCTTCTGGGATCTTAGTTCCACAACAGTGGATGGAACCTGGGCCCACTGCAGTGAAAGCGTGGAGTCCTAACCACTGAGCCACCAGGGAAGGCCAGGGACTCCCCAGTTCTATGAGCAGCAAATTCCCTCTCGGGGTGACAGGAATCACATGGGCATCGTGCTGATCCAGGCGGACATCACCCTGCTATTTCCTACAGGGAGGGCACCCAGGGGCCCACAGCTGCCCAAAAGAAGCCTGTATCCCCCGCCTCCCCCACGGCTCCATCTGTCCAAAGGGGCAGAGCAGAAGTGGCCTGTGGCAGCTTTTGTGAGCTTCCCCCCAAAGTCAGCTAGCTGGCCCCTCGCCTCTCCTTCCTCCCTTTCTCCACCCTGCTGTCCAGAGCCCCACCTGAGCCCGGTACCTCCCCACACCCTCCCCAAGGAGGACCCGGAAGTACGCATGCTGTCCTCCGAGGCACGTGCCCCCCATTCCAGCAAAGCCGGGGTCCCCTCCTCACCCGGAGCCGGCCCCGCTCCTCCTCATTGAGCTGCCGCTGTGATAAAGACAAGGTGCCGTCTTGCTGGTTCCAGAGCAGCGAGCCCCGCTTCCGGAAGTGGGCACTGTCATCTGGAGGGGGGGAGAGGCACACCTGGACTCAGCGACCTCCGGCCACCACACCTGTCAACCTCGCTGTGACCAGGTCACCTCCCCACCCTGAGCCCTCATTGTTCCACCTAAAAACTGGGGACACCACCACCTTGTCTTGCCCTCCTGCCTCCCGGGGCAACCCACGATAGGTGCCCAGACCCCACAGCTCCTAAACCTGGCCTCCAACTTGCCAGGTGACCCAGGGTCGCTCACATAACCTATCTGGCCCTCAGCTTCCCCAGCTGCAGATCACAGGGTACAGAGCTTGGGCACTCCCAAGGCCAGGCTTTCTTGGGCAGATGGCAGGCTCTGACTGGAGAGGTCTGCAGAGGGTCCCAGCTTCAATGGTTATCATGAACGCCCCTCACCCCAGAGTCTGGGGCCTCAGACTGGATTATGAACCCCTGGGCCGCACTGACGTATCTGGGATTCTGGATGCATTAGTGCATTAACGCAGTTTAAGCTGGGCTTTAGAGCAGGTCCTGGCTCTGCCATTCACTTGTAAAAGGACCCTGTCTGGTGTCCCTCTGCACCTCGGTTTGCTCTTCTGGGAAATGGGGCTATCCCTACCACCTCCTACTTTGCATGACTATTCTGAAGATGTCTGAGTTAATACAGGAGGAGCATCTACCAGGGCAGGGCATGGGACAAGTGGTCAGGAAAGTCTGCTCTGAGCTTATTACCACCACAGTGACCTTTCTGACACGGGCATTTGTCTTACCAGTATAGAGGTATTCAAAAGCAGAGCTTCTATTCTTCCCCCATCCAACTCCCCCGTGTTAATGCAAACACACTCCCAAGTGCAAAGCTGTGAGTGAACGGATGACGTGTATCACACGGGGAGGCACCTGAATTCACAGGGCAGTGACTAAGTGTCCATGTCAGGACGCTGTGACTCACCAATCTCAAATGAGTGCTCCAGTAGCAGCCCCACGGTGCCGCAGCCCTCGCCTTCTCGACCTTCCACCCCCACCTGCACGTGACAGAAAGGGACCCACTTAAGGACCATCAGAGTCCTCAGTCCAGCAGGATCCAGGAGCCCCAGGACACACAGACCCGTAAGCTGCTGGAAGAGCCTTATTTTCATACCCATATCCAAACACTGATGCATGCTCACGATTCCACCGGAATCTGACCATTTCATGAAAATTCATGATCTGGACGGGCCTCAGAAAACCAGAGCCTGCAAACCAGTTGCCTCATTTTCAAGGCAACTACCTCCTGGCCACTTTCACGCCTAGCATCATAAATATTCATGAGTTAAAGGGTATCCTTCCCAAGCTAATATCCAAGTGACCTCGGTGTCACCTTAAGCCTCAACAGTCACGATGCCGCCATCAAGCAAATTTAAGATTTCAGGCCTTCCTTTTCTCCAACTCTCCAAATTTCTCCAACTTCTGCATACTCCACTCTCCACCCTCAAGCCTGCGCTACCTCGTTCCAGATTTTAATCCTCGAGCTCAACATTCCGCCCACCCCACGTGTATGCGGGAGACGGAACTCCTCCACTCTCTCGAGAACCCCCTCGCCATTTTCATTTTAGCCGCCCCGACGTCTGATTTGCCAAGATTCCATCCGGGCCACACATCCTCAAGCATATTCATGACTGCGGATCCCAAGCGTTCGAAAGTTAAAGAAGTTCTTGCCCCGATCTCCTCTTTGGGTGCAGCCGAGTTTTCACCTCACCGATAGCCTTGGGGCCAAAAAAACCCATCCGAGCCCCGCCCCCTTATGCATATTCACGAGTTAGGGCCTCTCTAACCTCTCGCTTTCTCCCAGGCCTCATGCACGCGCAGGACTGCAGCCTCGCTTTGCATGGTTTTCATCTCGCCTTCCCTCCCGGCCCTGCGCAGCCCCGTTCCCACCTTAACCGACCCAAAGACCCAAGACCGCGATCTCCGGCGGCCCTGACCTCTGTGCAAAGCGAATAAGTACTCACTCCCCGCACAGCGGCTCCGGACCGGCAGCCACTACCCCGCGCCCGGCTGGGCGCTGCTGCCGCCACCAGCAACAGGAGGAGCAGTCGAGTCGCACCAGCGGCAGGGACAGACATCTCGGGCCCTTCCCTCCAGCCCAGAGGCTGGAGTCAGGCGGGCGCCGCGGAGCACGCCGGGAGCAACGGGCCGCATCCCGTCGCCCGTGCGCCTGCGCCAGCTTCTTGCGTCTGCGCACTAGCGCCCACCCGCTACCGGGGCCTGATGTCGCTGGGCGACCGCTGCTCCCTCTGGGCGTCCGGGTACCGCCCCCTCTGGTGACGTCACAACCGCGGACTTCGACGTATCGACGCCGTCCGCCTCGCTGTGACGTCACAGAGCCCGCGGCCCCGCCCTCCCGTTTTCTCCATGGGCACCGCCCTCCGCTCCTCCCAAGGGGCGGGGCGTTGCGATGAAACGGGGGCACGAGCCTAAGCCGGCCTTCGGTGGAGCAGGTGAGGCGGGACCAGGCGTGATGGCAGGTGAGAAGCGGAACCGGGCCTGGAGGGGTTGGACCAGGTGCGGGAACCAGGTGAGGGATGGGGCCTGCGATACGGAGACCGGTAGCCGGGAACCCCCTACCCTCCGCGCGGGGCTGTCCGCCCTGGGTAGGGGACCCCTACCCAGCCTCTTGGAATAGATCTGCGAACTTCGCCGCTTCTGTAGAACGCCCCCTGGTTCCACCCTGTCCCACGGGCCGGCCCGGACGGCTCCAGCGCCATCTCCTCAGCGGCGAATTCGACCAGCTGCGAGACTTCCCCATCTTTGAGAGCAACTTCGTGCAGGTGCGGAGCCCCAGAACCCTCTGCGCCCAAGCCTGGGCCCCGACCTCCTGACGTAGGGAACCTCTGCTCACCTTACCGCCCATCTCCTGACCTCCACACCCCACGCCCGCCAATACCTCCAAACCTTTAGTTTCTCTATGACTGCTAACCTTTGATTCCCTCAGTCCATGTCTCTGACTTCATACCCAGGTGACTCGACCTTTGACCCCAAGATATCTGATCCTCTTCTTGATGGTTAACTTTCTTAGTTCATGCCCCTTAATCCTACCAAAATTCCTGACCTCTGATCCCTCCCCAACCCTGCTCCCCATTTATCCAGCTTCTAACCTCTGTCGCCACCCCTCCCCCGGCCCAGGTGACCCGGTTAGGAGAAGTTGCCAACAAGGTCACCATGGGAGTGGCAGCCTCCAGTCCAGCCCTGGAACTCCCAGACCTGTTGCTTCTGGCGGGCCCTGCCAAGGAGAACGGACACCTGCAGCTCTTCGGGTGACTGCCCCCACCCCCAGCCTACACTGCCTTCCTCCCCAGCTCTGGGCACCCTAGGTCCCCTGAAGCACCTCCTTTCACCCGGATGACCCCCAGGGCCAGGAGCCATGGATGGCTGCCAGCCCTCTCTGGGCTACTGGTCCACCAGGAGAACAAACCACAGGGCCACCCACAGGGATCAGCAATCAGGGATAGATGGACATGAGGGGACAGCCCATGGCCACGCCCTGGTAGGGGTCAGGAGAGCGACCATTTATGCAGCACCTACTGCATGGGCTTCCTTGGTGGCTCAGATGGTAAAGTGACTGCCTGCAATGCAGGAGACCCGGGTCTGATCTCTAGGTTGGGAAGATCCCCTGGAGAAGGACATGGCAACCCACTCCAGTACTCTGGCCTGGAAAATCCCATGGATGGAGGAGCCTGGTAGGCTACAGTCCATGGGGTTGCAGAGTCAGACACAACTGAGCGACTTCACTTTCACTGCATGGTATGCTGGGGCCCTTTAACCCCATCCTCAAAAAGAAAAACTGAGGCCCAGAGAGGGGAGCCACTTGGCCAGGGTCCTAGTGTGAGTCAGGGGTGGCCTGGATTGGAACCACCTGCTCTTCACGACCAGCCCCCTGGATTCTGGAGCTCTCAGGCCACTCTCTCCACACTGCCCCTGCAGGTCTTTGTGTTTCGTTTTGTTTTTTCATTGAAAAAGTAATGCAAAAACACTCTAAGGTACAAGACACACACAGCACAAAATACACCTTTCTCCCATCCTAGGCTCCTGCCTCCAATTCCAGCTGCAAATACCAAAGCATTTACATGAGTAGAGTATATTTACAGAAACATTCTGCCCGTGGCTTGCTTTTTTTTTTTTTTGATTGCATGTGTGCTAAGTCATTTCAGTAATGTCTGACTCTGCAACGCTGTGGACTGTAGCCCACCAGGTTCCTCTGTCCATGGGATTCTCCAGGCAAGAATACTGGAGAGGAGTGCCATGCCTTCCTTCAGGGTATCTTCCCGACCCAGGAATTGAACCTGTGACTCTTATGTCTCCTGCATTGGCAAGTGGGTTCTTTTACCACTAGCACCACCTGCATCTCATAGTTAATGAAAGAAACGGGGCAGGGAAAGGGAGGGGAGGAAGGAAGGAAGAATGGAGTCACATTATCACAAACACACACACAGACACACAATCCTTTGTTTGCAATTCTGAAATCCAAAAAGATTTTTTTTTTTTTTTGCAACTCATTCAGTGGTATAATCTGATTCTGACCTGAACGAACTTGAAGCTACGTACAGCCTTTATTTATCCTCCCTGGATAAGTTGAAAACATTTCACAAAGCAGTATTCTGTTGTCAGAACCCTGTACTGAGACATTCTCTACCACACCTCCCTTTTCTTTTCAATATTAATTGTATCCCACCACTTGAGTCACAACTTGCAGTTGGAAGAATATCAAGGTTGGTGCTGAGAAGGGGTCTTTGATCTCCTTGTAACCTCCTTCAGCACTCTGCCTTCTCCCACCATAAAACATACCACGGAAGTAACATCATTGAGCCTGCTCTGCCAACTCAGCCTCTAGACTCACCCCCCAGCCCCTCACTTCTAACCAGCTTCCAGCCCTGGGTGATTCTGTGCTGGGACGGACAGGTCCTCTTTGGGACACACCATTCAACAAACTCCACCCCCTTGGACACCAAGCTTGCATCTGCCTCTTGCTGAGATAACCTAATAGGGAATGTCCTTGAAGGAATGGCTGCCTTCAGACAGCTTGGGTTCAAATCCTGGCTTCACCCCTTCTTCTCTGCCTTTGGCCAAGTTTCCTACCTGTCTGGGTCTCAGTTTCCTCACCTGCAACATGGGGATAAGAGGAGAACCCACTTTCCAGGGCTGTCAGGGGATAAACTGAGTAAATGTTTGGGAAACACTTGGAACAGCACCTGGCACAGAGTATGAGCTCTGAAAATGTCAGCTGTAATTCTTCCATTTGGGGAATGTAATAACAGATCGAGTCGCCTATGAGGGACACGGATGTGTCCTGTGCCTGGGGGTGACCACCAGTGCAGCAGGCAGGGGACATCCATGCACAGCCGGGAGGGTGTGAAATCAGTTTCTGGAGATACATTGCTGGGCCTGAGGAGGGTGGTGTGTAGCTACCCAGTGTTGCTAAGAACCTTGGTAAGACTTGGGTTCAAATTCTTGCTGTGTGATCTCTGCCAAATTACCCATTCTGTCTGGATTGTTTCCTCTGCTGCCTTTTTTGGACATTGAATTAGGCTGGGGGCCTAAGCGATTCATGTATTCGATACTCAGTGAGCATTCATTGAGCACAGACCGTGGGTCAGCTCTGGATATGAAGGAAACAGCAGTGAAAAAAACTGGACCAAACTCTCTGCCCTCAAGCTCACCTTCTACTAGGAAGGCAGACAGAATAGATGTCAATTTGTCCAGTGGCTGAGGTCTGTGGAGACAGATCAGAAGGGGGTGAGGGGTGGGCATGGGGAGGTCAGCAAGGGCAGATGTGGTTGTAAATAAGCAGGAGGTTGTAAACAGATCTTCTCCCTGAGAAGATGCCTCTTGAGAAAAAGGGGCACCCCTTCTCGAGATGAAGAGGCCAAGCCATGGGGATGGTTGGAGGAAGAAGATTTTAGGCAGAGGAAACAGCCAGTGCAAAGGTCCTGGGGTAGGACCAAGCCTGGCAGGTTTATAGAACAGTAGGACCAGTATGGCTGGAGACGTTAAACCGGGAGAAAGGGCGGGAGGGGAGGACAGAGAAGGCACAAAGTGGAACAGAGCCTGCAGAACCTAGCGGTCAAGACCAGGACTGTTTCCTGTGAGCCCTGGGAGCAATTTGAGCTAACTCTGGTGTTGATTTGACTCTGAGGTAAAGAATCCACCTGTAATGCAGGAGACGCTGGAAACACGGGTTTGATCCCTGGGTCAGGAAGATCCCCTGGAGGACGCAATGGCAATCCATTCCAGTATTCTTGCCTGGACAACCCCGTGGACCGAGGAGCCCGGCGGGCTACAGTCCATGGGTCACAAAGAATCGGACACAGCTGAGCACGCCCCCATTTCACCCGGGTGTTGATTGGCGCCCTCTGGCGGCAGTGTAGGAACAGACTGGGGTGAATGCGGGAAATTGTGGAGACTTAGAAATGGTCGGATTTTGAGTATTAATATTAGTACATTTTAACGGTGGAGCCATCAGGACTTGGTAAGATCGGTTAAAAATGTCAAAAAGACGGATCAGGAGCGACTCGCACAATTTCTGGCTGAGCAAGTGGGAAGATATAGCTAAGACGAAGACGAAGAGGAGCAGGTTTTGGGTTGGGCTTAGGTCAGGAATTCAGCTGTTGGAAGTTGTGTCCGATGTCGATCCAACATCCAAATGTTAATTTCAAGTAAGCAGCTATCCGAGTCTCGCGTTTAGGAGGAGGAGGACCAGCGGGAGACACAGATGGGCTCCGTGTCTGGACGAAAGTTTGAGATGGATAAAATGCAAAAGGCAGAGAAAGTGACAAAGAACTCCTTCCGGGGGCGGAGAGGGGCGCTGGGGTGGGCGCTGCTGGCGCCTGGGAGGGTCAGATGCTGAAGCCGCCCCTTCCGCCTGCCCAGGCTGTTCCCCTTGCAGTTCGTCCAGCTCTTCGTCCACGACGAAAGCCGCTGGCAGCTCAAGGTCAAGTTCCGCACCGGCCGTGCCTTCTACCTGCAGCTGCGGGCCCCGCCCGAGAGCCGCGACCGAGAGTTCGGCCAGTGGGTGCGGCTGCTCTACCGCCTGCGCTTCCACTCGGCCCAGGGAGCCGTGCCTTTCACCCAGGACTACTCGGCGCTGGAGGACGACGACGAGGAAGAGGACGAGGATCTGACGGCGGGAGAGGCAAGGAGGGGGAGGGGCGTGGGCGGGGCTGGGGGGCGGGACTCCTGGCTCGGAGGAGGAGGAGGGAGTTGAGGGGCTGGATCCGGGATCTGAGAGTGGAGGTGACCCGGGGCCCAGACTCCTGAGTTCTGAAAGGGTGTGCTGTCTCTGCTCAGAGTTCAGGAGGCTCTCAAAACAGAGCAAGGTCCGCAGGGCCTTGATGCGCCAGCAGAGGTGGCGATGGTTTCCAAAAGGGGCATTGCCTACCCAGCTTCCCTCCCCTTGACCTAACATGCTGGGATCTGGAGAGGGAATGCCTAGGCCTTGAAGAGTTGGCTAGGCCAGGGACCAGTTCCCTGGAAGGCCTGGGGAGGGGAAAGACACCGGTCTTCGAAGGTGGGGTCACTGGAACCTATGGGGCCCCTTCCTTGAGAATCCCCTGCTCCCCACGTCTTCCCAGAAAGTACCAAACGCCCACTCACCCATCCCCCGAACAGCAGATACATCCACAAAGCATCTGAGACCAACTCTCTCTTGTACCCAGCTTCAAGACATGGAAGCCAGACTTGACCCACAGATGTCTGAACTCTGGGGACTCTGACTCCTCCAACGTTCTTTGAGGTCACCAAAAGACCAGAGATCAAAGTGTCCCCTACCTTGGGGCCGGACAGATGAATTAATATTAAAGTTACTAGAGATCGGCCACTTAAGAACCAAGAAAACCGGGTCATGAGCACTTTCCCCATCGTCACCAATTCAACATGGCGGAAGCAGCTCTTTCAGTAATGGCTGCCTTAGCATGGTCTCGGGTTCATGGTGTCTGGCTCCGTGGGCCCCGCACGCACCATTCCAGCATGTCTACTCCATAAGGGTAGCCCCCCAAGTCAGTCCTTGGCTTCCTCTTTGACCTACTATGGCTGCCACTGCAGCCCGCCTGCCTCCTCCCAGCTCACAGTGGCTCCTCCCAAGAGGGCTGCCTCCACAGGGCCTTGGGTCCCCAGTGACTGTGCAGTTGCCATGGCAACGTGGTGAAAGTGAAAGTCGCTAAGTCTTGTCGGGCTCTTTGCGACCCCATGGACTTAGTCCATGGAATTCTCCAGGCCAGAATACTGGAGTGGGTAGCCTTTCCCCTCTCCAAGGGATCTTCCCAACCCAGGGTTCGAACCCAGGTCTCCCGCATCGCAGGCAGGTTCTTTACCAGCTGAGCCACAGGGTCAGCAACACGGTAGCCTCCCTAAAGTAGCTGTTCCAAGATGGCGGCCTCGACATGGTCCCCTTCACCAGGGCTGCCTCGCGGTGGTGGTTGCCGCTCCAACCTGGCTGCCCCACCGCCCATCCCCGGGAGACTAAACCTACGGGAGGAGGAAGGCGGGACCACAGACTCAAGAAGGACAGACACACGGGTGTCAAGACAAGACTACCATCTTCTCACTTATAATTCGGGAAAGGGAAACGTCTCTGGGGAAGTCTGGGTTAGGACTCAGCAGCCAGTTAGTCATCTTGTTAGGTGGAAGACAGAACTTCACTGCGGCACTGTGGGGGGTGGAAGAGAAGAGGGTGGTAAAAATTCCTGTGCCCCCTGCCCTGCCTCAGCCTCTGCCCTTTAGATTCACTTGGCCAGCAGCAGGGGGTCAAGTTTTCTCTTCCCCACCCAGCTGGACACCAGGTTAACCCAACTGCATCGAGCCCTTGATTCCTGTAGTTTTGAACTCCAGGCTGGCATATTCTGACTTCCGAGCAGCTGCTGGAGGCCAGCCCTCACTGGAATCCTGAAGAAGCCATATTTCTGAGTGGATTCAGTAGTTGATAAGGGGACAGCAGAACACTAGGAAGTGGGTCAGCCCGGCAGAGCGGTGCTTTAAAATGACAGGCAGGAGGTGCATGAAGAGTGGTCCCTTGTCTGCTGGGCTGTCATCAGAGCCGGGGGCGTCACGGCCGGGGACGGACCCTGGAGGCCCATGTGAACGTCGGCCGCCTCTGAGGGACGTGGTGAGCAGCCTCCCCCCCAAGTCTTGACTGGTGGACCAAAGCCGGAGACGGGAGAGGGAACGGCATGTGCAAAGTCCCAGGGGCAGGAGACAGCACAGCTGGTTTGTCCAACCCCAAGCTGTTCGGTGTGGCTGGAAAATGGGGGGCACAAGGAGGGGGGACCTGAGGGGTAGCAGATTCAGGACCTTGACACCAGGCTGAAGGGTCCCAGGGCTGCTGGGGGAGACCTAGGAGGGCCGTGCGCAGGTCAGCCGTGGTACAGAGCGCCCGCTAGGGCCGGGAGGTGGAACTGGAGAGACACTGGAGGCTGGGGCGGAATTCAGGAAGAAGAAGGCAAAGGAGGCTGAGGCTGTGGGGCAGAGAGGCAGGGGCCGGAGGCACAGAGCCTGGGGACAGGCCGTGGAAGGGGGCTGTCTTCCGGACTCTCCCGGCCACCCCCGGCCCCGGCCCTCTGCCACTGTCCATGACGGACGGTTTCGATGCTGTGTCCACACACCTCCCCAGCTGCACTCAAAGCCTTAGTGATCATTTGCTAAGCTCTTCGCATCCTCATTCACCTCTTATTTGTCCTTCAGCTCCTCTGGAGAACCTCAGACTCCCGCCCAGGCGGGGTCAGGTGCTACCCGCCCCCCCCCCCCCAAAACCCTGTGCTGCCTCTGTCCCCTGCACATGACTGTGTCCCTGCTGGGGTCTGAATCGGCTTCCCAGTCGTCGTCCTAGAGGGCCCAGGCCTGCCCCGCACCGTCAGCTTTGTAACGGCCGTGGATGAGGGTAAGGCGGGTGGAGTGTAAGAGTACCACTGCCCCCCCACCACCACGCCCCCAGGCTCACCTCGGACTTCCAGCTTGCACTCGGCCAGGGCCTCCCCCAGCTCGTTGACGGCCCGACACGAGTAAGTCCCCGAGTCGAAGGGGGACGGGCGGCGGATGTTCAGCGTCAGGACCCCCTGGTGGTTGGTCATCACGAACTTGGGATCTTCGCGGATCTCCATCTTGTTCTTCATCCAGACCACCTTGGGCTGTTGAGCGGAGCAGACAAGGAAGCCACGTGACAGAGGGTCCCCTGCGCGCTGGCACGAAGGGGCCTCGGAGGCAGCGCGGAGCCTCCCTTTGGCTCTCCCAGCCCCTCATTTTGACTGGCGGATCCTGGATGAGTCACTCCTCTCTGACCCTCAGTCTCCCCTTCGGTAACAGCAAGAGCTCCCCCTTGTGGTGGCACAGGGCCCTATGTGATTTGGCCCCATCGGTCCTCTGCCCTCACCTCCCGCCCCTCCCTCTCTGTCCAACCCGTGGGCGGCCTTGCTGTTCCTCAGATCGGTCAGGCCCCCTGAACAGCACCTGCCTGTCTTTGAGGTCTCCGCTCCCAGGTCACTTCCGGGTCCTAGACTGGTACAGGAATGCCTGCTTTACACTCTCACAACCGCCTGCGTTTCCCTAGCAGACCCTCCACCCTTTCTAATTTTCTTAAGTAACTGATTGATTGGGCTGCCTCGGGTCTTAGTTGTATCACGCGGGATCTTTTGCTGTGATGCGGGGACTCTGATTTCGGAGCGCAGGCTCGGTTCCTCCTTGGCAGGTGGGACCTTAGTCCCCCAACCGGGGATCGAATCCGAATCCTCATACCCTGAATTGTAAGGTGGATTCTTAGCCCACTGGACCACCAGGGTAGTCCCCACCCTTTATAATTTCATTGTCAACCAGGTGGCACTGGTGATAAAGGACCCGCCTGCCAGCTCAGATGTAAGAGACCTGGGTTCCGTGCCTGGGTTGGCAAGATTCCCCTGGAAGAGGGCACGGCAACCCACTCCAGTATTCTTTACCATCCAAGCCCCCAGGGAAGCCCCCATTCCCGTATTCTTGCTTGGAAAATCCCATGGACAGAGGAACCTAGCAGGCTACAGTCCATAAGGTTGCAAAGAGTCAGAAATGACTAAAGCGACTTAGCACGCACGCACGTGTGATTTCAGAGGAATGGCCATCTTCCCCAATATAAAGGAACTCCTTGTTCAATTCACCAGTACATAGAGAGTCTCTGAAATATGTGTGTTGAAAGAATGAAAGAATGATGTAAATAAGCAAATGAAGTGAATGAATGAACTGAATAAATAAATGAATTGGTAGGGGAATAAATGAATGGAATGAATGAACAAATGGAGTTAGTGAATAAAATAGTAAACAGCAGTGATGGAATCCACAGTAGGCCTACCGGGGCTGATGCTAAAAATTGGAGTTAGACCAGAAGACAGCAAAATGTGTGAAAAGGGTCAGGGAGTCAATGATTTAGGCTTCCTGAGCTCTATGGAAAGAGATGGGACTATCAGACCACCTGACCTGCCTCTTGAGAAACCTGTATGCAGGTCAGGAAGCAACAGTTAGAATTGGACATGGAACAACAGACTGGTTCCAAATAGGAAAAGGAGTACGTCAAGGCTGTATATTGTCACCATGCTTATTTAACTTATATGCAGGGTACATCATGAGAAATGCTGGGCTGGAGGAAGCACAAGCTGGAATCAAGATTGCTGGGAGAAATATCAGTAACCTCAGATATGCAGATGACACCACCCTTATGGCAGAAAGTGAAGAACTAAAGAGCCTCTTGATGAAAGTGAAACAAGAGAGTGAAAAAGTTGGCTTAAAGCTCAACATTCAGAAAACTAAGATCATGGCATCCGGTCCCATTGCTCCATGGCAAATAGATGGGGAAACAATGGAAACAGTGGCTGACTTTATTTTTCTGGGCTCCAAAATCACTGCAGATGGTGATTGCAGCCATGAAATTAAAAGATGCTTACTCCTTGGAAGGAAAGTTTTGACCAACTTAGACAGCATATTAAAAAGCAGAGACATTACTTTGTCAACAAAGGTCCATCTAGTCAATTCTATGGTTTTTCCAGTAGTCATGTATGGATGTGAGACTATACATTTGGACTATAAAGAAAGCTGAGCACTGAAGAATTGATGCTTTTGAACTGTGGTGTTGGAGAAGACTCTTGAGAGTCCCTTGGACTGCAAGGAGATTCAACCAGTGCATCCTAAAGGAGATCAGTCCTGAGTGTTCATTGGTAGGACTGATTTTGAAGCTGAAACTCCAATACTTTGGCCACCTGATGTGAAGAGCTGACTCATTTGAAAAGACCCTGATGCTGGGAAAGATTGAGGGCAGGAGAAGGGGATGACAGAGGATGAGATGGTTGGATGGCATCACCGACTCAATGAACATGGGTTTGGGTGAACTCCAGGGGTTGGTGATGGACAGGGGGGCCTGGCAGGCTGCAGTTCATGGGGTCGCGGAGAGTCAGACACGACTGAGCGAATGAACTGAACTGAGCTCTATGGTCTCGGCCAGAGACAACACACAAACTAGTGTGAACAGCCGTGTTCCAATAGAATCTTATTTAGTAATGTGAAAGCAAAAGAAAAAGAAAAGAAAAAAAAAAGCAAAGAAAAAGAGAAAAAGGATTAAAAATCTTATTTCAAGAAACCAGTGGCAGACAGATTTGGCCTGAGGGCCGTAGTTTGCAGCCCCTGGTCTAGGTGGGCCCTTGGGAGTTCAAGACTGCAAGTATCTGCATTCCCAGACAGCAGCCTGGAGACTGGATGGGGCAGGAAGATAACAGGGAGCCTTGAAGTGTTAGACCCCCTCCACCCCAAAGATTCCTGTTTTTGAGGGAAGTCAAAGTGTAATGAGCTGAGACTTGTGCTCTGGCTAGAGGAGAGAGAGAGGAAGTGGGTTAAAAGCAAGCAAATCCTGGGGCTTCCCTGGTGATCCAGTGGTTAAGACTCCACACTACCACTGCAAGGGGCACAGGTTCAATTCCTGGTTTGGGAAGCTAGGATGCCCCATGCCACGTGGCTCAGACCAAATTAAATACAAATAAAGGAAACACTTTTCACTAAAAGTAAATCCCATGAGCAGAGGAGAGAGAACTCAGGGAGGAGGAGCCCATGCAGTGGGAAGGCAAGAGGGCTTCACCTTGGAAGGTGAAGATGTTCCCCAGGGTTACACACACACACACACGGCACCTTTGGGTGGCCTCTCACGGCACAGTTGAGAGCTGCAGCGTAACCAGCCACCACAACCCGGTCTAATAGAGGCGTCAGGAACTTGGGGGCCGTTCGGAAGTCGTGCTCCTTGAACTCGGGCAACTTGAGGGTCATACCTGGGGGAGGGGAGATGCACCTGTGAGGGACTGACCCGGACCGCCCCCGATCGCCTCTCCAGCACCAGGTGCCACCAACTCTGAATCCAGGAGGAGGAGGATCAGAGGAGTCAACAGTCTGTAATAACCAGCATGGGAAAAGACTCTGAAAAATGATGAGTATACATATATGTAGAACTGAATCACTTGGCTGTACCCCTGAAACTAACACAACATCGTAAATCAATGACACTCCAAAAAAAAAACCAAACAAACCCAGAGATAGATGGGGGACCCAGGCTGGACCCTGAGTGGGTGGGGGTGGCCAGACCTGTCTTGAGGATCCGGGCTGTGTTCTTGGAGACACCAGGCAAGTCACTGAGCCCACAGATGTTTTCGGTGTAAACTCGGAAATAGTACTCGTTGCCCATGATGAGATCGGACACGGTGCAGGAGGTGTGCCGGCTGCGCTCATAAACCGTGAACCACTCCTGCAGCGTGGGGGACAGGGGAGGGCCGGGAGAGTCAGGGACACAGGCCCAGGAAGGGTGTCAGGAAAGCAGACGCCTCGCTCACAGAACCTGCCCTTCCCAACAGTGCTGTTCACAATGACCGGGAGGCGGGAGCAGCCCAGGTGCCCATCAGTGGCTGAACAGACAAGCAAAACGTGGTCCATTCCAGCCAGGGACTGGTAGGGGAATCCCCTGGAGGTCCAGTGGTTGGGACTCTGTGCTTCCACTGCAGGGGGTGACAGGTTCCATCCCTGGCTGGGGAAGCAAGATTCTGCAAGCCAAGTGGTGTGGCCAAAACTAACCAAATAAACAAGGGAATAGCACTCAGCCATGAAAAGCACGGAAGCACGGATACCAGCTACAATGTGGATGAACCTGGAAAACATGATGCTGAGTGAAAGGAGCCAGACACAAAGGCTCACAGCATGTGACTGTATCCAGACGTAATGCCCGGGATGGGCAAATCCACAGTCAGGACACAGATGGGGGGCTGCCAGGGGCTGGGGGGGTGGAAGGGGAGGGACTGCTCGATGGACACAGGGTATCCGTTCCAGGTGATGAAAATGTCTTGGAATGAAATAGAGGGGGTGGTTGCACAACATGGGGAAGATGGGAAATCCCACTTAAAAATGTATGCGTGCTAAGTTGCTTCAGTCATGTCCGATTCTTTGCGACCCCATGAACTGTAGCCCACCAGGCTCCACTGTCCAAGGGGATTCTCCTGGAGTGGGTTGTCATGCCCTTCTCCAGGGGATCTTCCCAACCCAGGGATTGAACCTGAATCTCTTGCATCTCCTGCATTGGCAGGCGGGTTCTTTACCACTAGCACCACCTAGCAATTTTTGCTAGGTGAATTTTACCTCAATAAAAAGAAACAGAAAACCTATTAAGAGTCCAGGCTTTCAATGCTGCGGCCCAAGTTCAATCTCTGGTCAGGAAAATAAGATCCCACAAGCCACACAGTGCAGCCAAAAAGGAAAAACCTATTATGCACCAAATCTCAGCCAAAAGTCTTTCCTCGTGGCCCCGGCCCATTCTCCCGGATCTCTCAGTGCCTCAGTTTTCTGCAGCTGGGAAATGGGAACAGCACACCTGCTGTGACTATCTCCCTAGCTTTTCTCCCCTTTCCCTCACGCCACCCGCAGCCCCTCGCTCACCATGGTTTTCTTGTCGGCTTTCTGGACCAAATACCCGGTGACCTCACTGTTGCCGTCATCCCTGGGGGGCTGCCACTCCACCAGCGCGTTGGTGCCCCACACCTCCTTCACCATCACATTCTCCGGGGGCCCTGCCTTTTCTGGAAGGTGGGTGGGCTGTTAGAAGCCAGCCCAGGCATCTCTAAATGTCCAGCGCCTCACCTCCTCTGGCCCGCCCGCCCATCCCCACCCCTGCGGGGTCTCGGGTTCCCCGCCCTGGCGTCCCGCTTGCATTTCTTCCCCTTCTGCCCCACCCTCCTCCGTTCCAACCTCTCCACTTCCCAGCGTCGGGCTCTCTCTCCTCCCCTCCCCTCCCCGCCCGCGGGCCGCGCACCCACAACGCGGATGCGGATGGTGGCCGTGTCCTTCATGTTCTCGATCTGCACCGTGAGCTCGTACTCCCCGGAGTCGGAGCGGGCCGCCTGGCGCACGAAGAACACCGTGTCGAAGTCGCTGGTGCGCACGTGAACGTGGGAGGTGTCGAGGGGCGCCCCGCCCTTGGTCCACACCACCTGCGGCCGCGGCTTTCCCTGCCCGGGGAGGTGCGGGGGTGGGGGGGCGTGTTGGTCAGCCTGGGTCCGACCCGCAGGAGCTGACCCCTCCTCACCCCTGCGCCCCGCTCCCCGCCCCCGACCCCGCAGCTCAACGCACCTGGAAGGGGATGACCAGGTTGAGATGCTCCCCGACTTTGCGGACATAAGTCTGGCGAAGGTGGCGGGGTAGTCGGATTTTGGGTTGTTCTGAGGGTACAAACCCAGGGAGGGGCTCAGCGCCGGGCGGGGGTGCGGGGGGACGTCCCACGGAGGCACAGAGAGGGGCCGACCAGGGGGCGGCCCTAATGGCCACACCAGCTTGGTCTTTCGAAGAGCAGGGCCGCGGGGGGTCAGGAGCTGCTCACCCACAATCTCCCGGATGGTGACCGGCTGGGTCAGGGTGGCCGGCTGGCTGCGGCCCGCGATGTTGACCCCGACCACGCGGAAGGTGATTTTGGCTCCTGTGGGGAGATTCTTGACGGTGAAGCCACAGCGCTCCACGGGTTCCGTGTTAGCAGGGATCCACTCGTCAGCTATGAGAGAGGAGCCAGGCTGGGGAGCTTCCTTCAGGACCTTCCTAGGGGCCCCCTCTGGCCTGTGTCCCTTCAGTGCCTCGGGCCCCCACCGCGAGGCCTAGCTGCAGCTGACATTTCTTGAGTTTGTCTCAGGACCAAGTTGGAGCTGATTAATGTTCGTCCATTAATTCCTGCCTCCACAGTTATCCCCATTTTAGAGGTGAGCAAATGGAGGGTCAGAGAGGGTAAAGATGTGGGAATGGTAGAGACGACCCCTCGGATTTCCTGCCTCTATAATAGGTGACTTTCCATCTTGGTTTCTTTGCCACGGGTTGGTGAGCTAATATGGATCAGACCAAGAGTTGACAGGGTGAACTCTAACAAAAGTAGATTCTGAAACACAGATTGGGGAGGGGAGGGCAATGGGAGGAGTGCAGCAAAGAGTGCTGGGAAGAGAAAGGAAAGAAACTGGCCAGAGCCCAAGCATCCATCATTTGCTTGCATCCCCGGATGTGGTCATCACCGCATCCCATCAAGGCGGGAACTGTCTTCGCCATTTTTAGATGAGGAAGCGGAGGCTGAGGGACTTGCCCAAGGTCACATAGTTAAAAAGTGTAGGGTAGGGCCAGGACTGGAACCCACATCTGTCTGACTTAAGGCCTGGGATATGGCATTCCTGTCTTCCCTGTGAGAGGACCACATGGGAGGCATCCCCAGGGCCCGGGCACTGGGCCTGTCGTGGAGTCACGGAGCCGCTGACGGCAAAGTCGGCTCAGTTTGCTCAGTGAAGGATGGAGGGCGAGATGTGTGGAAATATGCATGGATGGATGGATGGATGGACAGACAGACAACAGATTGTTAGACGGTTAAATGGTCCTGTAGGCAAACAGAGGGATGGAAGGCAGGGAGGGGGAGAAGAAAGCAGTGAAGAGATAGATACAAGGATGAAAAAAATGTTATTGGTTGGGTGGATAATTGGATGATCCAAACAGTTTTCAGATGGATAGAGAGATGGCTGGATGGATGACTGGGTGGGCAAGAGGAAGGAAAGAAGGAAGGAGAGAAAGAAAGGAGAGGGAGAGAGAGAAGGAAAGGAAGGAGGGAGAAGTAAGGGAGGAAAAGAAGGAAGGAAGGATGAAAGATTGGTGGGATGGGTAGATGAATGGATAAATGGGTAGAACAGAAGAGAAGCAAGTGTAGGGAGAAGATAAGTACTTGGATAGATGGATGGATGGATGGATGGATGGATGGATGGATGGATGGATGGATGAATGGATGGATGGATGGATGGATAAATGGAAGGTTGGGTGGGTAGGTGAATGGATAAATAGAATTGAGGAAGGGCAATAAATACTTGGAGGATGCGTAAAAGGTATTGCTGTATGGAGGAAGTATGTAGGAGAGGAAGGAAGGAAGTGGGTAAGGAGAGAGGGAGGGACAGAGGACAAGCTGGTCACTCGGGGCCTGGCTTGACCCATCCCATCCCAGACTGGAGCAAGCACAAACAGAAGGGCAGCTCACTACGCCAGAGACCTGCCCCATGAGCAGTCCCCAGACTGGATGCCCACTGGGGCTCTGCATGTGTCAGTCTCCCCCACCAGGCCAGACAGGTGACTCACAGCCCTCCACGCAGTACTCGATCAGGTACCCATCGATGCCACCCGCCCCGATCTTATCCGGGGGCCGCCACTTGAGGGTGGTGGTGGTGTCGGTCACGTCCTCCACAGTCAGGTGCTGCGGTTCACTCGTGGGCGCTGTAAGATTCCAGGGAAAGGGGGGGTGGTCAGTGAGGGCTCAGGGGCCAGAGCTGGAGTCTCTGGTCAGGAAAGGGATCCATATGGTGAGTCAGAGGTCAGCAAGCAAGGATGTGGCATTGCCAGTCTTGGGCAATGGGATCCAGGGATCGTGAGGTCTCCAAGGGCAGGGATAGGTGTTAGCGTGGTAGGTCAGAGGTCAAGGACACATTAAGGAGACAGCACAGAGTGGGATCATAAAGGTGAGTGGCCGATGTACTGGGTGGGGAAGAGGTCAGAAGGGTGCATGGTGCTGGAGGGGGTCAAAGTCTTGAGTTGTTTGATGAGAGGGGACAGAAGTCGGCAGAGTTGATAGAGTGCAAGGCCAGGGTGTGCAGAGAGAGTGCAAGGCCAGGGTGTAGGGTCCAAGATCAGTGACAGATGGGGCATGGGTCAGAGCAGGGCAGGGGCTCGGGGAGGGTGCAGAGAGGCATCACCAATAGGCATGAAGGGCTTGGTGTTCATGCTGGGCTGGGAGACCCCGATGGCGTTGACGGCAAAGACCCGCATCTCGTAGAGGATGCCCTCGATCATGTTGGTGGACTCGTAGGTGGTCTCCGTGAAGACCTCGAAGTTCAGCTTCATCCAGCGCTGGGAGCCCTTCTTCTTCCGCTCCAGGAGGTATCCTGGCAGCCCCCCATGGCAGAGAGAAGTGGAGGCAGTCACGGGGAGGCCTGGGGTCACAGGTCAGTCAGGGGGCAGTCGAGGGCACAGCAGGTCACATGACCCAGAGAGGTCTGAGGCCATGAATCTTAGGGTCACAGAGCAGTTAGAGGTCACCCAGGTGGGGCCAGGGATCGGGAAGGGTCACAGATCATGAATCAGGGAGTCAGGGGTCATGGAAAATCCTCGGCTGTTAGTGAAAGCCAGGATCCCCAGGTCACTGGGGAGGAAAGAATGACAGAAAGGCAGAGGGGATGGTGAGATGCTGAAGACAGAAAACCATGTCTCCGAGGGCGGTCACTGAGGATGCTGAGGACTCTTGAAGGTCAAGGAGAAGTCGGGGGGCAAGGGAGGTCAGCGGTCATGGCCCCCTGGCAGACAGGCACTCACCAGTGACCGGCCGTCCCCCGTCATACTTGGGGGGCTCCCAGACCAGGATGGCCCAGTCCTCTCCAACCGACGTGATTCGCACTGCCTCCGGGGGGTCTGGGACATCTAGGCAGGGGGGGTTCAGGCAGGATGGTCAGAGGACCCCTCGCGGCCTTGGAGGACCACCCCCTGGCTCAGCCCCTGGGGTCCCCCGCGCTTACCCACAACCTTCAGGAAGATGGAGGCCACGTCCTCGCCCACAGGATTGGTGACCTTGATGGTGTAGCGACTCTCGTCACCTCGCTCCGCACTCTCGATCACGAAGCTGCTGATGTCACCTCGCTCCTCGATGCGGACCCTGCCCTCGGTGCCCGTGAACACCTGAACACGACCACCGGGTGGCCTCCGTCAGCTTCTCTCCAAACCCAAACCGGCCTCTGCCTCTGCACTGCTCAGCAGTTGCCAGGGGTTCCCCATGGCCCCAGCCGCAGAGGACCTGGTGGGTCCGCCCCCAGCCTCATCACCACCCCCTCTGCCCTCCTCACCCTCCAGCAAACAGCACCCTTCATTAAACACACCAGACCGTCTCATCCCCAAGATGTTACAAAGCTGATCCCTGGGGCGTGCAAGGCCTTGACCCACTTCTCGACCTGCTGTATTGTTATACCTGCTATACCCTGCTATATCAGTACCCATCGTTAGCCAGAAGAAGTCACCTCTTCTGGGAATCACTCTTGGATACCCTCAGGAAGGGGTGGCCCCAGCCCCTGAATCCTCACAGTTTCTGGTACCTCCCCTTATCTCAGCCCCGATCACCCTAGACTGTGACTCTTGGGGCACCGGTCTGCCTCTCTCCACAAGTGAGGCTCCAGGAAAGCAGGGGTTGCGTGTGATTCCTGGCTGCATCCTCTGCATGAGCAGAGAACCCAGCATAGAGGGAACCTCGGGGCGGGGTGGGTGGGGTGGGCGGGCGGGGCTGCTTTGCTGAGTGAAGGAATGAATGAGTCAAGTCTCTCCATTTTACAGAAAAGGAAACCGAAGCCCAGAGGAGAGAAGAAAAACTGAACTGTCTCAGGGCCTGGAACATACAAGATGAAAATGTTTGTTGGATGGATGGGTGGATGGATGGATAAGTGGACTAATTCATGGATAGATGGGTTGATTGTTGAATGAATCAATTAATGAATTGATGAAGGGAAAGATGGTTAGATGGATGAGTTGATGGATGGCTGGACTGACTAATGGATTAACAGGTTAATGGATGGAGGGATAGATGGAGTACCCATCATGGGCTGGGCCAGTGCCACGTGATGAACAAATGTAATCTCCAGTCTTCATCTCTCTGAGGAAGGTATCATACTCCTCCTTTTACAGACAATGAGAGTGAAGCTCAGAGAAGGGAACCAGCTTGCCTAAAGCCACCCAGCAGGGCTGAGAGGAAGAGGTCAAGGCACCGGGGAGGCCACACCATACCTGATCCTCCTTCATCCAGGTGGCAACAGGCCGGGGCTCCCCGGTGATGGACACGTCCAGCCTCAGCTTGTTTCCGGCCACAACCACAATGGAATTTTCTGAGGTCTGCCCGGAACAGTCAAGGTGGATTTTGGGTGGCTCTGGTGGCAGAAGAGAGAGTCTGGGCAACTTGGGAGTGGACAGCTTGGCCTCCTAACCCCTCCAGAGGATCTCCTGGGAAGCTGGGTTCCAACAGCCATAGAGAACCAGCAGTCCAGGCCCCCAGCCCCTCCTCCCTCAGACCCGGGAGTCCAAACCCCCAGCACCCCCTCCATCAGACCCAGGGGTCCAGGTCCCAGCCCCTCCCCCCTCAGACCTGGGGCCCCCGGACCCTCCCCCTTCAGACCCAGGGGTCCAGGCCCCCAGCCCCTCCTTCCTCGGACCAGGGAGTCCAGACCCCCAGCCCCCCCTCCATCAGACCCAGGGGTTCAGGCCCCCGGCCCCTCCCCCCTCAGACCCGGGGCCCCCAGACCCTCCCCCTTCAGACCCAGGGGTCCAGGCCTCCAGCCCCTCCTGACTCAGACCCAGGGGTCCAGGCCTCCAGCCCCTCCTCCCTCAGACCCGGGGGTCCTGCCTCCCGCTTACAGACCACAGCAGCCCCTGGTCCTTACCCTGTTTGGGGACGTACTCCACTTTGATTTCTGGAGGATGAAGAAGACCAGATGGTTAGGTCTATGGGCCCCTTATCCCACCCTCACACCCTGGAGGCAGAGGGGAGGGCCTGGCATCACCCTGGGACCTGGGGAGTGGGGGTGGATTCAGGCCCACGACATCCCACCTCCTGCAAACACCCTCTGTCACCCCCCCAGTGTACAGTTAGGGCAACTCAGTCCTGAAGGGGGGCATCTGAGCCCCCCGGGGGAGGTGGGAAACCCAGAGGCACCCGCACCCAGGAAGTTGAGCTTGGCCGAGAGGGACAGGGCATAGCCGTCAGGCACAAACGTGTAGTCTCCCTCGTCCTCAGGCCGGACGTCATCAATCACCAGCTTGTGGAACCTAAGGGGCGGGCAGGGTAGAGGTCAGCCTAGGTCGTCCTGGGGACCACCATGGAGAAACACGCCGCAGTGCAATCTACGTGCCCAATGCAATGCTAGTAACTGGAACCCAATCCCACTCTGCTCCTTACTAGCTGTGTGACCTTGGGCAAGTCACTTAACCTCTCTGTGCCCCCGATTCTTCACCTATGAAGCAGGGATAATGTTGACAGTCTACGAGGGGGTTGTTGTAAAGCATTTAGAAGACTCCCCAGCACATGGTAACACATTAGCGTTGACTCTCGCCCTTACTGACACCACCAGCAGGCAGGGGCCCTTATACAGAACCCAGAGAAAGGCTACATTCTGCCGAAAGCTGCTGTCAGGAGACCCACAGGGACACAGTGTTCCGTGGGCATCACAGCGGCACTCAGAATCCTACAGATTACCAGGTGTTGATGTCAGGCGTCCACGTGCTATGCTTTGAATTCCAGTCCCTTGTTTCCCTAGCTAGACACCCTCCCCTCCAAAGTAGTTCCCTTTTTTTTTTTTTTCTTTTAATGTTTTCACTGCATCACACGGCATGTGGGATCTTAGTTCCCCAACCAGGGATCAAACCTGTTTCTCCTGCATTGGAAGCACAGAGTCTTAACCACTGGACCACCAGGGAAGTTCCCTCCCCGCCGAAGCCAACTGCAAATATGGCCACAGATGTCTCTCCCTGGAGCGGTGACTCCTGCAAGGAGACCTCGCAGGTTGTGACCTCTTTTGTCCCATAGGACGTGGTAGAAGTGACACAGGGACAGCGCACGGCACTCAGAGGCCCTGGTCGCTTCTGCTCTCTCTTGGGACGCCTGTGTGGGCCACAGGAATATGCCAGGACCAGCCTCCTGGGGGATGAGAGGTCCCACGGGCCAGACGGGAGCAGCCCAGCTATCCTAGCGAGGCTCTGAGGGAGTCCAGCATGATGGCCATCAGAGATCAGCTAGCCTCCAACCACCCCTGAGACTCACAATGAAATAAACCCTTGTTCTTTTTTTTTTGGCCACACCACGCAACCTGCCGGATCTCAGTACCCCAACCAGGGACTGAATCCAAGCCACTGCAGGGAAAGTACCGGGTCCTGACCGCTGGACCACCGGGGAATTCCCTAAACCCTTGTTCTCTGAAACCGCGAGGTCTGCTGGCCACATGCACAGCGCACTCCGTACCTCCCCACGTGGGAGATGGTGATCCGTTTGCTGGGCCGCACCTCCACCCCGTTCTTGTACCACTTGCCCGTGACCTTCTCGTCGGACACCTCACACTTGAACACGGCCTGTTCCGAGGCTTTGACGGTCAGGTCCGCGATGTCCTGCAGGACTTCCAGCTGTTTCTCTGGACAGGGAGGGAAGGAGACGGGGTCATCAAGGTCCGGCCTGTCCGCGGGGATCGGCCAGCACCCACTATTGGCCAAGCACAGTCCCTGGCTCCGGGGATCCAGCCATGAAACAACCCAGAAAAAAAAAAAAAAAAAACCTGTAAGTTTCACAAGCTCACGTTCTAGTGGGGTGACAGATACTGAACGGAAAACACACAGACCAAAAACTAGAGGGAGCGATGGTTGGTTGGATGGCATCACCGACTCAATGGACCTGAATTTGAGCAAACTCCGGAGATACTGGAGGACAGGGGAGCCTGGCATGCTCAGGTCGGACATGACTTAGTGACTGAACAACAGGAGGGAGTGACGAGGCCTGGGGGAAGGCGGGGAGGCTGCAGAAGGCCCGCAGGTAAAGGGCACGGCATGTGCAAGGACCTGGCACAGGAAAGCAGGCTTACCGACTTGGACAACAGCCAGCAGGCTGGTGCAGAGTGAGGGAGGCAGATGTGGGAGGTAACGCAGGCTGGGGCAGACCCCGCGGGCCACAGAGAAGGCTCTGCTTTGGCTCAGGGAGGTGGAACGTGTTGCGAAGATGGCTGGGGTCTGACTTACATTTTTTTTTTAATTTTAATTTTTTAAATAAAACAATGCATTTGTATGGCTTAAAAATAAAATGATAGGGGCTTCCCTGGTGGCTCAGTGGTAGGGAGGCCGCCTGCCAATGCGGGGGACACAGGTTCGATCCCCAGTCTGGGAGGATCCCACGTGCCGTGGAGCAACCAAGCCCCACAGCTACTGAGCCTGTGCTCCAGAGCCTGAGAACCACAACTACTGAGCTCGGGAGCCACGACTACTGATGCCCATCCATCCTTGAGCCTGTGCTCTGCAACAGGAAAAGCCACGGTGAGAAGCCCACGCGCTGCAAGTAGAGAAGAGCCCACGCAGCAATGCAG
The DNA here is from genome assembly GCF_019320065.1 of Cervus canadensis. Classification (NCBI taxonomy): domain Eukaryota; kingdom Metazoa; phylum Chordata; class Mammalia; order Artiodactyla; family Cervidae; genus Cervus; species Cervus canadensis. The sequence continues at coordinate 21,513,243 of NC_057403.1, read as the reverse complement.
ACCCGCACAGCCAAAAATGAATAAATAAATAAAATTATGAAAAAAATAAAATGATAAGAGGATGTAGATATAGAAGGGGAGATCGCTCATCTCCCCACTGCCAACTATACAGGTCTCTATCCAATCTCCAGATACATTATAGCCAGTTCACAGCCATAAAAGCAAAGATGTACATACAGTTTATTTCCTCCTTCCTTCCCTTCCCTCTTTTCTTTCTTCCTTCCTTTCCTTCTTTCTTTTCTTTCCTCCCTCTTTCCCTTCCTTCCTCTTTCCCTTCCATACAAATAGTGGCATATTTGCTTCTTCACCTAACAATATATGTTGGAAACCCTTCCAAATCAATAGAGTAAAAAATTGGTTTTTTATGGCTACAGATGGATATATCATCATTTATCTGGCCCACCAATGACTCAAGCTTTTTTTTTTTTTTTTAAAGAATTACAGGGCATGCTCCTGGTGACTCAGTGGCTAAGACTCCATGCTTCCAATTCAGGGGACCCATGTCAGGAAACTAGATCCCACATGCTGCAACTAGAGTTCACATGCCACAACTAAAGATCCCGCATGTGACCACGAAGACCCAGTGCAACCGAATAAATATATTTTTAAAAAAAGAATTACAGGCTCACAGGAGTGGGGGGTGGGGGTGGTGACATCTCTTGTAAATGTAGTCAACTGCACCAGAAATTGACATGGGTCCTATCCCCTGAGCTAGATGACAGAGTGTGTCCCATATCCATCGTGGACATTTCACAAGGATTGCTCTGGCTGGCATGGGGGTGGGGGCACAAGTGTAGAAATAGAGGGAGCAGTATAGAGACTGCACCCGTTCAGGCATAAAGGGATGGAGACCTGGGCCAGGTGTGGGCAATGGAGGTGGAAGGAAATTGTCAGATTCAGAATATCCCTTGAAGGTGGAGCCCCCAGGATCTGCTGATGAATCGCATGTAGGGCAGGAGGCAAAGGAGGAGTCAGGGAGAGCGCCAAGCCTCGGGGCTTGGGCACCTCAGGAGCTGTGTGTTGAAGCATGCGCAGTGCGGCCCCGGCCCCGGCCCCCAGGAGACCCCGTACCTTCCACGATGAGCTCCGCCTCACACTGGCCGCCGTTGGTCATGACCTGGTAGTGCCCCTTATCCTCCATGGTCACTTCCGAGAAGATGAGGATGTGACGCTTCCCATCCTTCTTGAGGCGGTACCTGGCCTTGAAGGAATCCTCCCGAGTCAGTTCCACGCCATCTTTCAGCCTGGGGGGAGGGGGAAGTGAGGAATCCGTTTGGCCCGGAGTCTGGATGTCAGAGGTGAGTCAGGGGTCAGACAATCCTGAGCAAGAATCAGGAATCAGAAGGGAAATCAAGAAAAGGAGGAGAGAGAAATGTTGACAGAGGTGTCTAGAGTAGATAGGTCACAGGTCAGAGGAGAAAAACAGGACGAAGTGGTCACAGGCCACAGGACTCCATTGGAAGTCAGGAGACACAATGAGATCATGGGGGAGAGGTCAGAGCATAGAGGAAGTTCACGGTCACCGAGATATGGCAGATATTATGGCCTCAGAAAATGGTGCTTCCCTGCCCCGGCCACTCCTCACACTTCACTTCTACTTCCTCATCATTTGAATATCATCTTAATCGTCACCTCCTCCAGGAAGCCTTCCCTGACCTCCTGAGTCCTCTCTTATTAAAAAATGGTTACAGCATCAGTTATTGCTCCTCTGATATACTTGTCAAAATAGAACTTCGATATTTATTTGTGTGATGACTTGATTAATACCTCTATCTGTCTCCAGTACACACACACAGACACACATACACACCACGCCCCAGCAATTTGCCAGATCATAAACTGCATAAGGGCAGAAGCCATGTTGATATATTTTCTCCCCATTTTATCTCTAGTATTTTGAAGTGTGCCACCACACAGTAGGTGCACAATACTTGTTGGATGGGGGAATAGATGTAAGAATGGATAAATGGATGGATAGATGGGTGAGTGGGTAGATGGATAGATGTGGGATGACAAATGGACAGATAGATGGCTAGATGGATACATGAGTGAATGGACCAAACGATGGATAATTGGTTGAACGGGTGAATAAATAATTTAATGAATCAGAAATAGCAGGGAAAAAAAAAAAAAAGAAATAGCAGGGATCCAGAAAAAGACCTGGAAGAGCAGAGGTCAGAAGTTTCAGGAAGAGGTCATAAACGAAGAACAGGATTTATTGGGAAAGGCTGAGGTCTCCCAGAAACTACTGGGGAAAGGTCTGAAGTCTTCAAGAGAGATCCTACAGACCGAGGCTGAGGCAAAGACACTGTGGGCATCCGTGTGGAGATTAGGGGTCAAGAGTCACTCACCACATGACTTGGGCACCCTCTTCTGACACTTCCACTGCCATTTCTACCCGATCGCCCACAAACACCTGCTGGTCCTCCAGGGGTGTGACAATCAAGACTGGGGGTTCTGGAAAGAGACTCACAGACTTAGTGAACAAACGCACGGTTCCCAGGGGGAAGGATGGGGAGAAGGAACAGTTAGGGATTTGGGGATGGACATGTCCACACTGCTATATTTAAAATGAATAACCAACAAGAACATACTGACTAGTCCACGGAACTCTGCTCAATGTTATGTGGCAGCCTGGATGGGAGGGGAGTTTGGGGGAGAATGGATACATGTACCTGTATGACTGAGTCCCTTCATGTTCACCTGAAACTATCACAACATCGTTTGTTAATCTGCCATACCTCAATACAAAATAAAATGTTTTTTTAAAGACTGGGGATTCTGTGGGGCATCTGGAGAGGGGAGGTCAGTAGTCTCCCGGTAGCCCCACAGGAGGTCAGTAGCCCCACTCCCCAAGCTCACGCCCAAATCTCGGCCTCACCTTTGACAAAGAGCTCGGTGAAACACTTCTCGTCTTTGACGGCAACCTCATAAGCAGCATCGTCCGCCAGCGTGCACTTGTTGATGGTGAGGATTCGCTTCTTACCAACGTTCTCAAACACGTATCTGGTGCAAAAGTCTCAGCTCAACCCAGGGCACACAGGGGATCCTGCATGCACCCATCTATTCTCAGGACAAACCACTCCCTCTCAGAGCCAAGTTGTGTGGGAAAGGGGTCGATGGTCCAAGTTCTAGTATTTAAAAAACCGCAGCGGAAATACTAACTGTCCACCCATATCCACCTTCTTCCACTTAGCAGCAGCACACAGCAACCCACCTAAAGAACTACGCTTCCCAGATGTCTTTGCAGCTAGGATGGCCACGCCGCTGAGCTTGGACCAACAGAATGTGAGTGGAGGAGATGGGCATAACTGCTAGGTCATCTCTAATTTTGTGATGCTTGTTCTAGACTTCTTTCCTTCCCTCTTCCTGTCTGATAGATACAGTTGTGCCCATGACCTAGTTTCAATCATGCGGATGAGGATAATGCCATAAGAAATTGTGTAGCCAAAAATGTGGAACCTGGATCTAGATCAATCATCTAGAAACATCTTTCTTTCTAAACTACCGTGTTCTGGGGACGCTTTGTTATAGCAAGTTAACCTGTAGCTTAATTACCATCACTTTTCATCACATCCCAAATGCTCATGATGAGAAATCTAGAAAACACAGCCAAGGGAAAAATACTAAAAGTAGAACCCATCCAGAATTGTTCTGCCGAGAGATAACTGCTACAAACATTTTGACCTCTGTCTTTTCAATCTTTTTATATAAAATCTATATGTAGATTAACATTTTGTGTAGCAGAAATGAGAACTCTTCTGCACATAACACTAACCTTCAGTAGCTTCCCATGGTAGTGTAAATTTTAGAATATCTTTTTTAGTGACAGCACAGCACCTTAGTATGGAATTGTATGCTTTGGGTGTTTTCCATTTTTTGTTACAGCAGCAAATGATCCAGTGAACATCCTTGCAGCTAAATATGCATAACCATGATTAGGCCCTCATGAAAAACACCTAGCATTGAACAATCTAAAAGCTTTTGAATACACTACCCTTTTGGAGATTTGCCAATATACATTCCCACCACCAACATCTGTGGACCCATTTTCCTATGTCTTCTCCAGCACTAGGGTTTATCATTTTCTAAAGTCTTTGTCCAATTGGAGAGCAGAAAGACCATTGTTTTGTTTTGTTTTCTGGTTTCCTAGCCCTGAGGCATGTGGGAACTTAGCTCCCCTACCAGGGATCTGAACCCACACCCTTTGTAGTAGAAGGTGAAGTCTTAACCCCTAAACCACCAGGGAAGTCCCAAGACTGCTGTTTTCATTTGTGTTATTATTGGTGATGGTGGTTGTGTTTGCAAGGTTGAATATGTACTTAGTGTATTGGCCATTTGAGTTTCTTCTAACTGAATTCCCGTTCATTGCCTTTGTCTATTTTCCTACCCAGGTATCCCTATCTGTATTTTTCATATGGATGAGGGAGTGCCCTTTCTGGGTTAAGAGTAGCCTGTCTTATTTCTGGACTCTCCCTGTCTCTGGGACTTGGATTCCCCCCAACCCGAGCTCTACCCCCGACACATACTTGCTACTTGGTTTGATTTCCTGGCCATTCTTGAACCACTTGAGGGGAAGGTCTGGATCGCTGATCTCTACCACCAGCTTGATCTTGTTGCCTCTGTCCACTTGGTAGGCTGGATCCAGCTTCTTTGTGAAGGCTGGAGATGGAGGGATGTGAGTGGGATGGAGCTGAGATGTTCTCAGTGCTCTGAGCCATCAAGGCTCCCTCCCCAGGCCACCAAGGTCAGAAAGCCTCTTATGGCTTTGGAGGGCCCCTGAGAACAGGGCTGTCTGTTACTCCTCAGAGTGGGACCTCCCAAAGATAAGTCCAGGGTCCGACCACTGGCTGCCCACGATGCTGGAGTCCCCGTGGGCAGGGCCCTTCTCCCCTCAGACCAGCACTGACCTGCGCTCTTCTTGACCTCAACCTTGGCCTTCTTGAGCCGCTTCAGCATGCCCCGGAGGTCGGTGATGCCGTACTGGAAGGCGATCCTCTCATACTCACTCTTCTTTGCCCCTTTCAGGAGCTCCCAAATCTCTGGCGGGATGCCAAGGTCATCGTCATCTTTCTTCTTTTTCTTCTCCTCCTCAACCACCTGCCTGAAGGTGGGGAGAACAGGCCGGGGGCACCAGGCAGTGAGGAGCTGAGGGTCTCCCCCTGCCTCCTCCTCCCACTTTCTGTGTCACTTTCCCTCTCTGGGCCTGTTATTCCTTACCCTGTCCCACCTGGTCCATTGCCCAGCCTCCTTCCTCCCTGGCCTCCTGACCTCATCCCATCTCTTCCCCTCCAGTCTGTTCCCTCCTTAACCCCTGAGGGCTATTTCTGAACCCCTACATCAGATGCCATCCTTTCCCTGTTCAAAACTCCTCCGTGGCTCCCGACCGCTCTAAGGAGGAAGCCCCAGCAACTCAGCCTGGCCATCATAACCTCACCCTCTGACCCATCCCCACTCTCCCCACTACCAAACCACCCTACTTTCCCTTTCCTGAATGCTCTAGGCTTGCTCCTGCCTCCCTGAGCCTTTGCACAAAATGTTTCCCTGCCTGGATGACCTCTCTCCACCTGCTCTTCATCCTACAAGACCTAGCACCAGAGTTCCTCTTCCATGAGGCACTCCCTATACTCCCAGCATAGCAGTTGCCCTCACTCTGGGCTCTCACAAGGCCCTCATGGGACCTCTCTCTGACCACACTAAACAGTCCTGGTCTGTGTCCGTGTCTGCTGGACCAGACCCATCTTCCCAAGGCAATGAGCGACCCAACGTCAGGGAACCAGTCAAACTTCTCTCTCTCCCCTGATCTCAGCTCAGGGTAGACAGGAGGCCTCAGAAGATGTTTGATGAGTGAGAGAGTGAGTGGATCTCTGGAAAGAAGGAAGGAAGGGAAGGGAACAAAGGAAGGATAGATGAGTGGGCGAATTTGGGGACATGTGACTATCTGGATTGATGTACAGAGCATTAAGTGGGGGACTGATACAGGGGTGGAGGGGTCCATGGACGGTTAGGCCCATGGATGATTGGGTCAATGGATGGGTGGATTGGTAGGGAATGGATGGCATTAAGATAGGTGGATGGGTTGGTGGAGAATGGCTGAGTGAGCTGGGAGGAGCTGGCTGGGTGAACATATTGATGGAAGATGACTGGGAAGACGGATGGCTGGAAAAGACAAACAGATGAATCTATTAGTAGGTAGAATTGTTGGGGATTTCATTATGCAGATTGATGTGTAAATGGAAGGATGAATATATGGACCAGCAGATAATGAATAACTGAGTGACTGGACAAGCATCATGTTGACTCATATAAAATGGCCAATATTCAATCTTTTTTTTACCTACACAATAGCAATTGCATATAGATGAGTCTTGGAGAAGGAAATGGCAACCCACTCCAGTATTCCTGCCTGGGAAAATCCCATGGACAGAGGAGCCTGGTGGGCTACAGTCCATGGGGTCGCAAAGAGTCAGACACGACTGAGCGACTAAGCACAGAGCACGTAGATGAGTCTAACAGAACAATCTGGAGAATGGGTGTGCCATTGAAGAGGTGAACAGTTGATAGAGGGAGGCCTGGCTACATGAGGAGGTAGATGAGTTAGGATGGGTGGGTAAGATGTTGAACTCAGTTGAAAGAGAGATGCAGGTGCAGATAGAGTCACAAATGGGAAGGTGGATGCAGGGCAGACGATGGATGGTGGAAAGGTGGATGGATGGATGCCTCGGTTGGTGGGGAAGTAGAGGATGGAGTTGGTGGGTGCAGGATGAATGAATGGATCAATGAATGGGGGGCTGAGTGTAATGGCCAATGCATAGGTGGACAGATGGGAAGATGGTGAGTAGATGAATGGATATGTGGGCAGAGGGATGGGCAATGGGTAAGTGGATATGTAGGTGGATGGACAGGTGGCAGGGTGGGTGGGGGGCGGGCCGATGGAGGGGTGCTGGGGGTCCCAGGAGAGCAGTGGGGAAGCAGTGGGGGGCAGGGGGACCTCACCCACCATCTTTCTCCTCCTTGAGTCCCCATCTCCCCTTTCCATGCCAGGCAGAGTGGACTCACCTCTTCTTCAACAGCCCGCTGAAATCCAGCTCACCCGCGGTGTCTGACTTCGCTTCACCCCTGTAGCCATCAAAAGGGAGTGTGAACCCCAGCAAGGTCCCGACTCTCAGGCTCACCCTGGATCCCCACTCCTAGGCTTCCCTGATCCTCCCCTTCTCCCGCAGCTGCCCCTCCCAAGGGAGACCTTCCCATGGCCCTTGGCACCAGGTCAACCCCCTGTGGCTCCCCAGGGTCCAGGGTCACTTACGATCGCTTGAAGCTTTCTAGACTCTGTCCAGCGGAGTCCTGACGGGGCGCTGGGGAGGGGTGATGGGGAAGAGAAGATGAGCTTGGAGGCAAAGCCTGATCTAAGACCAAGACTGCCCCTCCCTCCAGGCCTGCACAGCCTCCTCCAGGCCTGCACAACCTCACCCAGGTCCCTTTCCCTCCATCTTGTGAGCCAGCACACCCTCTCTCTCAGACCTGGACACCCTCTGCTTGTAGACTCATTTCCCTGCCATGTACCACCCTCTCTCAGCAGCCTACATCCCCCAGCTAAGCCTTCTCTGCAGGCAGGAGCAACCTCAGCACCTGTGTCCTCCATATTTAAGCTCCCATACCTCCTGGGCTGCAGACTTCTCAAAAATCTGTACACCCTCAGAGCTCCACACACATGCCCCCAAATCTGTGTAACCTCCCATCAATCCTGTACACTCCCACCCTCAACCCACTCACCCTTAGATTCACCTGAAATAAACAACAGACAATAAAACGGAAAGTATATTTAAAAAAAAAACTTCGGACACCCTCACTTCTCAAACCCTTACTGCCACTCTCTCAAGCCTGTATGCTGTGACCCTGGAATCTACATAACTCACCTCCTAAGCCTCACATGCACACCTCCAAACCCTGAACCTTTTCACCCCCAAATCTACACCTCAACAGGCTCTAAAATGGTAGACCCTCTCCCCAATTTTGAATGGCTTCCTTGGTGGCTCAGGTGGTGAAGAGTCTGCCTGCAATGCAGAAGACCCAGATACGATCCCTCAATCGGGAAGATCCCCTGGAGAAGGAAATGGCAACCCACTCCAGTATTCCTGCCTGGAGAAGCCCATGGACAGAGGAGGCTGGTGGGCTACAGTCCATGAAGTCACAAAGTCAGACACGACTGAGCAACTAACACTTTCACTTCCCTTCCAGGTTTGAATACCCTGATCCCTACCTCTGTGCTCCATCCTCCAAAAACCTGTGCCCACCTCACCCCCACCTCTATATTCTATCCCTACACCTGGCTGGCAGATCTGACCCCCCACCCAGACCCAAGACCCTTGGCCCCCACCCCCACCAGCATACCCTCCACATCGATGTTAAAGGCACAGCTATCACATAAGTCCTTGGCTTTGACCTCGATGCGGTAATCCCCGCGGTCCCCCAGTACCACCTTCGAGATGTGCAGCTCCACAGTGTACACCTGGGGGCCCGGCCAGGGGTGCGGGTGCATGTAATGACCCCCAGTGCCACCCCACACCCCTACAGCCCACCTCACCACTCTCCAAGTTCCCCCAGGAAGGGCCAGCCCCCATGTCTCCTCCCATGCCTGGGCAATCTTGATCTCTGGGGGCCCACATCCCTGACCCTGAGAGCTCCTGGGGGCATGCACACCCCGTGCCCAAACGCAGCCTGCTCTGACCGGGACATTCTCCCGTCCTGCCCCGCACAACCTCCAGCTCTGCCCCGCAGGCCCTCGCCTCCCCACGGGGCCCTCACATTGCTGGCGGCGTCGTGGGACTCCTTGAAGGAGAATCGGGCACCACTTTTGCTGCCCAGCTCCAACCACTTCCCCTTGAACCACTTGATGTCGGGTTTGGCCGGCAGCTCTTTCCCATTCAACTTGGCCACGATCACAGTTTCCTTTCCTAAGAGGAGGGGGGAAAGGGGTGGCAAAGGAGGGTCGGGCAGGAACCATAAGACCCTATAAAGAGGACTGGGACGCTGGGAGCCTCCGGCCCCACCTCCCTCAGTCCCAGGAGCCCCCAGACCCCCACCCCCTCCTCGCCCAGGCGCCCCTCACCAGTCTCCACCGACACGGAGTCTGGCTTCTTCAGGAAAACGCCGGTGGGTTCCTCCGCGGTGGGAGACTGGTCTTCGGGTGGGGCTTCTGCTCAGGAGATAAGATCGGGGGTCGAGGTGGGCCGAGGAGGGTGGCGGCAGGCCACTTTGGGGGCGGGGTTTAGAGCGAATGACGGGACCTTCTTCTGCTGGGCATCAAAAAGACCTTGGAGGCAAAATGGCTTTTCCTGACCTGGGAGAGACCAATGTGTCATCCAGGTGTGTGGGTGTCCAGGGTCCCCCACCCCTTCGGGCCTCAATTTCCCCATATGAGATCCGGATGGTCTTAACGGGGGCTTTTTTAAAAGGGTAGGAGAGGTGTCAGGACGGGCTGGGGCGTTCAGAGCTGGGCGGGACTTGCGGACGGATCGGCCAGTTGCTGGAGGCTTGACGGCCAGGCTGAGGGGCTAGGCTCCGCCTTGGAGGCGCTGGGGAGCCCTGGAGGGCTGTGAGTAGGGGAGGGCGGTCAGTCGCGGAGCTGTGGGGAGGACGGACCGAAGGAGAGAGTCGGGAGGCTGGGGATGAGCCGCCAGGTTCCGCTCGGCCCGCGGGAGCGCCATCTATCTCACCTGTAGGGGGCGCTTCCTTGGGAGCCGGCTTGGCAGCAGCATCTTTGCCAGCGTCTTTGCCCGCGGGGGCCTTTTTGGCCGCTGTGAGGCAGAAGACATTCCGGGTTGAGCACGCGCTCCGTCTTCTCTTCCAGAACCCCGGAGTGCAGGCCCCCGGGCCCCGCCTCCTTCAGATCCTGGAGTCCAGCCGTCCAGGTGTAAATTTATCTCTAATCCGAGAGTCTGTGGATCCGGTTTCTCCTTCCCCTCCCCGGGGAAGGCCTTGCCTCATCCACCCGGGCCACCGGGCTCTGACCTTTTAGGTCTTGACGGTATAATTAGCTCTTCCCCTGGGCTGGAAATCGGACACTGGTGCTGACCACAGCATCTTTCACACGCCCTGCCTGCTGGCGCCTGGCCCGCCAGGACCCCAGCTGTAGCGAGGGGCTGGACACCCACCCTTCAGCCTGGTTGGCCTGGTACCAGCCAACTGGACATCCCAAGAGGAAGGGTCCTCTCTCGGGGCTTGTGTCTCCTCCGTTCACTGCTTCATAGAGAGGAAGCCCCATCCCATCCGCAAATTTAAAAATGCCCCCCAGTTCCATTCAAAGGACCCTGAAACTGTACACAGAGAAAGGCTCTCCAGCCTCTGTATGAAGAAGGTCCCCTAATTCCTACACCAGGAATCCCCAAACCCCATCCAAAGGAGGTGCCCTCATCTTTGTACAGAGAACTCGCCTTACCACCCAGACAGGGACCCTAATAACTAGACATGCAAGGACCAGACCTCATCTCCCTGCAGAGAAAGGTTCCAATCCTCACTCACAGAAGTGACCCAGGTCCTTTCCCAGAAGACCGCATCCTCAAATGTAAAGGACCCGATCACCCCGCCAAAACCCTGCAGTCTCCAACTGCAGGACTTCCATCCCCGTGGAGGAAGAGGGACACTGATTCACAGAGAATCTCCACGTGCACCCAGAGATAAACCCCCAGCTCCCTGCAGAGAAAGGAAGCCCCACCACCACCACAGAGGGAAAGGGAATCACCCCCCCTCACACACACACACACCTAACACAGGTATGGGACCCTCCTCTCCCACACAAGGAAGGGAGTCCCTCCCCAATGGGAGAAGACACCCCATTCTCCCAACCCCACGGAGGGAGAAGTCCCCAGTGAAAACAGGACTGCATCTCCACAGAGGGAGGGAGTGAGTTCCCCCAAGCCACCTGGTTTTGCCTCAGGCATGTCGTAGGACCTCCTCCAGCTCCTCCGACCGCAGCAGTGTCCCGATGGGCCCTAGGAAGGACAGGTGGGCCCCCCCGGGGGGGCCCTTTAAAGAGTCGGGAGACTCCCAGGAGGCTCCGGGAGGCATAGACGCGCCTCCCCACCCCACCCTCCCCTGCCGCCCCACATTCCGCCTGTGTGTTCTAAAAGGCGAGAAATAACAGCTGGACAAGGAGAGGTGGCCAAATGCCAGGTCCCCAGGGAGGAGGGGGGCTGGGCTTCCGACACCTGGGTCTAAGGGAGGATGTGCGGCAGGCAGGGACTCCTGGGTCTGAAGGAGGTGGGGGCCTGGACTCCGGAATCCAGGTGCGGAACTGGCCTGGAGTCCAGATTCTTGGATCCCAGAGAAAGGAGAAGGATGAGGGCCTAGACTCTTGGCTCCTAGGCGGAGGGACAGGAAGGGACTGGGGTTTGAAGTGGACTAGGGCTCTGAGCCAGGATTCTGGCATGGGGAGCGGGGGGTAGGGATGGTGGGGAAGACAGGGTCTAGAAAACCATTCTTAGCATCTGCAAGTCAGGCGTTTTCGGGAAACCAGAGCCGGGAGGGAGAGTCCGGTTTCCCAGCGTAGGCAGGGTGGCCGCAGAGGAGGCGTGGGGGGGAGGGCACCGAGGCTCTGGGACTCCAGAGTCCCACCCTCCCGGCGCGGGCCTACACGCAGACTTGGGGCCCCGGCCACCTGGGACCCCTCCTGGGGCCGCGCCCTGCCGGCTCCCCGCCGTGGTTCCCGGAGCGGGCGCGGCGGGCACCGGAAGCGGGGGAGGGGGCGGGTGCCCCAGCGGGGGCGGGTGGGGAGACCGGGAAGGCCCTGGAGGACTGCCCGGACATTGGCGCCCTTCCCGGCAGGGGGACCTGCGGCTTTTTGCATGGGGGTGGTGGTAGCTGGACGCCGGGCAGGGGGAGGCGAAGGAGACGAGGAGGGGACCGCTGGAGGGGAGCGTCTTGGGACGCCAGGTGTTTGGGGGGAGGAAGGCGAGGTGGGCGCGCGAGAGAAGAGGGGAAGGGTATGGAGGCTTGAGCTTAAGGCCGAGGACAGGCGGGCAAATAACGCCGGCGGAAAGACCCTGGAGTAAGGGAAGGCTAGTCGGTCCCGGCTTTTTTCCTGCCCATCGTCACCTCCCGCCCGCAATCCTTTTCCAAAACCCCCTAAGAGCCGGAAACGTCCCGCCTCCTCGGAGCTCCTAGCCAACCCAGAGGCAGCTTTCGGGTGACGCCACGGGTTGCCAGGCAAACTGCTATGCGGCTCCTGCGGGCCCCGCGGGTGGGTGGAGCGCACGAAGCCTGGAGGGCATCTCCGCCAGCCCGAGGGCTGTATCCAGCGAGACCGGGACAGAGATACAGAGGAAGAGGGCAAAAGTTAAGAACGCGGGGTGGGGGGGGGGGTGGGGGGGGAGGGGGGAGGACAGAAACCCAGACGGAAAGGGAACCTGGGAGAGGGTAGGGAAGAATTCCGATCATCAAAAAGAGTCGGAGACAAAAATTGAATACAACCACCAGTGCCTGCATTTCAAGCCCTTGCAGCGGCCTTCAAGGCTGTCTGGTCTGGCTCTAATTGCTTCTTGCATCTCCTCTCATCTCCCCCGACGCTGCCCCAGTGTCTCTGAGGGTCAGCAGGCCTGGGTGGATGGGCAGCATCGCAGTCCCTGACAAAGGGTCCCAGGAGGTCTGTCTACCTCGATGTATTTTATTTTATACCACACTTGGGGTAACGATAGTTTTTGCAAAAGATACCTCATTTGCAAGAGGAGGCCCCCAAAAGACACGTTGTCCGTGACAACGCCCCTCCCACCCAGCCTCACCCCTCCCCGGAGGGGGCGCTCCCCGCCCGGGCTCTGCTATCAGCCGCTATGTACTCCCTTCAAGGACCTCTTCCCTCTCTGGGTCCTTGATGCTCCTTCATGTCTTCCTTCTGGCCATCAGTGGGTGGATGGTAGATTTCAGGTGATACGTCAAAGGCTTGACAGGGCTGCAAAGGACTTCCGAGATCTTCTTCCTTCTCTCCCCTTCCACAGAAGGGCCAAACTGGCCCAGAAGCAGCAAGTCTTTCTGGTCATCCTAGATCCCCCAGTCGCTCAGGCTCTAGTTCCTTAGCCCACAGCCTCTGACACCCCCGTGGGTTCCAATCAGAGCTCATCTGGGATTCAGCTCAATGCTGGATTCACACAAAAATGGTTGGGGTCAATGGACAACTGAAACAAGCCACTGGGGTATGACAGCCAGGGGCAATGGGGACTTGAGATTGGAAAACAGATTCCCCATTAGACGTGGCCACCACCCTGTTCCAGCCTCTCCACACAGAAAAGGGGTCCACCTGTTGATGGACTGCACAAAGTCTCTGGTTAGAACCGATATGGGGGGGGTTTGCCAAGGTCACACAGAAATCAAGGAGTGGCCAGAATGGTCCCCGGCACCGCCCTAAGGAGGGTATTCCCGGAGAGGGAGGGTCCCCATGAAAACTCAGGGGCTGTTGGTGGGTCCCCAAAGGGGCGTATCAGATGAGGATCCCAGGAGGGCCTCAGAGGTGATCGGAGGATTCCAGACAAACAAGGGCATCCCAGACTACATGGCCCAGACACAAGGTTCACTGAGGTCCACCGCCCCCCAAACCTGACAATGGTGTTTTCAGACATGACAAAAGGATCCCAGAGGCACCCATTATGTGATTGGAGATTTTCAGACATTGAAAAGTGACAGCAGGGTGGTTCCAGAGAATTAGGGGATCTCAAAGATGACAAAGGAATTTGGAGGCACAGATAGAACGAGAGAGTCACAGACGGGCATAGAGACACGCATGCAAACGGTCCCCCACTCTACCCCAGGGACCCAGACATAACTAGGAGATCCCAGATTTGACAAGAGGGACTCAGACATGAGAGGGGATCCCAGAGAGACCCTGGATAGGGCTTAGGGTTGCAGGCAGAGCCCTCCTTCTGGTGTGATGATCTCTAGGTTCACCCGCCCCTAGATGAGATTTGAGGGATCACAGGCATCACAAGGGGATCCCAGAGAAGTTCCTGGGATTCTGGAAGCACTTTGCCCTGCCCCGCCCCTCTACACAGACACGTAGCATAGTCTCCAGGTCTTCTGACCCAAGACAGGAAGATCTTGGGGCCCCTGGACATGACAAGGGACTCCCAAAGAGGCCCCAGACACGATGGGGGGAGGGATCCCAGAGGGGCCCCGGGCTGGGCTTAGGGATTGTGGCAGCAGCCCGCCCCCAGCACCAGTGTCGGGGGGGTCCATGGGCCCTATGACCCAGGGTGCGGGGACGCCCACGAGACACAGGCGTGGAGCCCCTGAGGGCCCCCGAGAGGCCGCCCTGGGCTCAGGCCCGGCGGGCGGCGGGCAGCAGCGCACTGTCAAACTGGTAGGTGAGTTTGCGCTTGACCTTGCGGATCTCGCCGGTCTTGGCGTAGTTGCGCAGGGCGCGCGCCAGCTTCTGGTAGGTCATGCGCTTGCGGTTGCCCTTCTGCTGGCCCCAGCGGCGCGCCAGGAGCTCCTTGTGCTTCGAGGAGAATTGGAAGACCCCGGCGCCCGGCTCCACCCACCACACGCACTCGCGCATGTCTCCGCGCGTCAGCAGCCCCAGCAGGAACTGGTACAGGCGCAGCTTCTTGCGGGCCCCTGCGGCGGGTGCGGGGCGGTTAACGGAAGCATCCTTCGGGGCCCCACCCCGCGCCCTCCCCGGTCCGGAACCGCCAAGCCCCTGCCTCCCCATCAAGAGAAGTGGGGTGAGGGAGGTGGCTGCTGGGTAACCGTGCCTGGCTTCCTCTGTGCCACCCCTCCCATCCAGGGTAAGTTGCCCCCCTTCCTGAAGGTGTCACCCCGGAAGACCCATCTCCCATCCCTGCTTTATTTTTCAGGCTGTGTGCCTATCCTGTGCCTGTTTGGTGGCCAGAATGTATCTGTGGAGCGCACGGGATGAATCTGCCAAATGGGTTGGCAGTGCTCCTTAAAGGCTTCTAACAGCTGACTAGTGAAGAGATCTGGAGTTGGTTTGAATCTGCCTGGCCATTTCTTCAGCTTCAGGCCTCCCAGCACGTCAGCTCGAGGGACTGGGATCCTGGGAGAGGCCGAGGGGTCTAACTCCTGGGCTTCTAGAAGCAGCAAGGGGCCGCAGAGCTGGCCGTGGGGAGATGGGGGGCTGTGGCGGTTCATAGCAGGCATTAGATACAAGAACCCCACCTCTGCCATTTCCAGCTGTGTGATGTTGGGGTGGTGACCTAACCTCTCTGAGCTGGTGTTTTCTCGGTTATATAAATGAGGCTTGTGTGTGTATGTGTTTTACCAGTCTTCGTGAAGCACTTGGTACCCACGTGCTGTGCCATGCACAGTACAATTATGAGCTCATTTAATTTTCATCAAAACCCCACAATACAGGGATGATGATAACAAAGCCCATTTTACAGATGGGAAACTGAGGCCCAGATAAGGAAAGTGACTAATAATTCCAATTTCCAGGGGTTGAGAGTTATGGAGGTCAGGCACAGGGGCAGAAGCAAAGGTTGACTAGGCGGGAGTTGATATTATGATGGTTTCTGTTGCTCTTGTGTCCATAATGATGGTGAAGATTTATTGAGTACTGACTCTGTGCCAAGCATTGCTATCTTGTTGACACTTATGATCCCCCGAACCCTCCCAGCCACCAGGAACAGACACTATTAGTGTTTTCGCCCCATTGTACAGATAGGAGACCAAGGCACAGAGAGGTAGACGCAGTTGCCCAAGGCAGCACAGCCAGCAGATGGCAGATCTAGAAAGTGCCCTCAGTGCTGGAGTATATACAGTAGGTGCTTGGGCAGACATGGTTCCCTTAACCCTCCCTCTACCCCCACCAACAGTTGGAGTCCCCCCCACCCCATCGGCTCCCACATACCTGCCTCAGATCCCCTGCCTTCGGGGCCAGCCACGAGGACCTCATCCGACTCGCTGTCCGAGACCTCCAGGGCAGGACTGTCCAACAGGAGGTCCTCCTCCTCTGAGAGCACGGGGCTGGGGTAGGGAGCGTACGCCGGGGGGCCCAGGGTCTGCGGAAGGTCAGGGTTACCCATGGCCTGCAGAGGGGCACCCTTCTCTGCTTCCCTCTGCTTCGGTCCCTTCGCTTCTTCCTGGGCCGTGGCTCTGGGCTCCCTGCTCTGCTCACAGCCTGCACTCGGGCTCAGTTCCCATCTCCATGGAGGGGCCAGGGACCCCTAGGCCACCTGCATGAGAGCCTCCTGCCCCTTGACGCACGTCTGCGCCTCTGGTGGCTGGCTCATGTGATGGAGTAATAATGCCATTTAACCCCAGAGTCGTCAGAGGGATGAAGGGTTCCCTATGTGCTCAGGTTCTGACGCGGTGCCGGGCACCTCAATCAAAGGATAGGGAACTTCCACGGTCTCCCTGGCCCTTACCTGGCTCGTGAAGTCTTCCGTGGGGTACGCTGGGAAGCCGGGTCCCGGGGCCTCCAGGCTGGGGGCCGGGTCCAGGTTCCCCACGGGGCTGTAGGTTGAGGGGCCGTAGCAGAGCTGGACACCCTGGGGGTGGCCAAAGGTGGCCACAGCCGGGTCAAAGGTTTCATAGGAGGCGGCTGGGACTGCGGGGCTGAGGCCGTAGCTCCACAGGTCTGGGGGGAAGGGCGCGGGATTAGAAGCCGAGAGGTCTGGCCTTGGGCCCCTCCCCCTTGAAGCCCCCGCCAGCACAGAGGGGCTATTGTGGGCTGTGCAAATCTGTGACCCCAGGATTTGCATGGGCGAGTGGGTGCATGGGAGAGGAAAGGGGAGGAGGTCTGGAGGCCGGGACTAACCTTGTCCTGCTGGCCCAGCTGACAGCTCCCCTGGGCCTCAGCTCCCCCATCTGTGAAACGGGCCCAAGGGGCAGTGGGGGAGGGGGGCTGGGCCAGGGTCACTCACCAGGCGCCCCCTCTGAGTCGGGGTAGCTGGAGTGTTTGCAGCTGTCCAGATCGTAGAAGACCCCATCCGGGTACTGATAGGGGTGGGGGAGGAAGAGGGGTCACCCAGGCTGCCGGGAGACCCCACCCACCCTGGACCAAGGGGGAGACTCTGACAGGCTGGGAGAGGGAGAGAAAGAGAGGCCCAAGGACTAGGCATCAGAAATAGGGGCACAGAGATGGGAGGTAGGCACAGCACAGCAGAAACACACAAAGACCCAGACACACACATATACTCACACACAACGAGAGACACAGGCAGAGACACGTAGAAACACAGAGACCATGGTCTCTGACAGACATGGCAGCCAGCTCCCACTAAGAGTGTGGGCTTCCGGGAACCCCAGCACCTCGCCAGTACAGTCATAGCAGCTGAGGAGGGTGGAGAATTCCCCCAGCCTTTCCTGCCTCAGGGCCGGGGGCACAGGGGATGAAGGGTAAGAGGCATGGAAGTTTTTCTAACAGAGGGAAAGAAGCTCTCGACCCTTCTTTTATCCACCTCGATATCACTTCAATTCGCCCCAAGAGCTGAGCGTTGCTTTAGCAGTGAAAATCTATAACTAGAGATATGTCATCCTGGTCTTAGGGCTAGGTATTTACCCACCAGATCTGGAAACATAAGTCCACAAAAATAGCTTTGTTCAAGAACAATCAGGGCAGCTTTAGTAACATCCCCAAACGGGAAACAGCCTGAGTGCCCAGGGATGGGAGAACACACAGATCTGTGGTCTCGTCCTTGGAGTACTACACAGCAAAGAAAAAGGAACAGTCTCTGACACACACTTGAGGTCACATGAAGGAAGCCAGACCCAAAGGGGGCCACTGGACATAAAGCTCAGAACCAAACAAAACTAATCTGTGGTGGAAAGTATCAGAGGGGGCTATTGATTGGGAAGGGACATGACAGAATCTTCTAGAGTAACGGCAATGTTCCCTATCTTCATACGGTCCGTGGTTACACAGGTGTGCACATAAGTGAAAACCTCAGTGAGCTGTCCACAAGACTTGTCACTTTTCTGACTTGTAAGACAAACCTCAATTTTTTTTTTTTTAAAGCAAAACTCTTTAAGCCAGAGAAGGGTGGGATGCCTTGGGGAAGGGGCACCCGCAGGGGTTTCTTTCAAGCATATGTGTGGGGTTTTATTTCTTGGACTAGGCTGTGGGTTTATGGGGGGTGGGGTGTAGTATTCTGCATGTCTGAAATAGTTTCGACTCAATTTTTGAAAATATATAAAGTCAAGCAGAGAAGGGAAGGAGGAAGAAGTAGATTTACTGAACGTGGGATGCATGGAGGAAGAGACGCAAAGTCAAAGACACAAAGACCTACTCCTCCCCATTGGAGGAAGTGGACCAGGCTCTGAGAGAAGGAAAGAGATGTTAGAAAAATACTCTGTGATGGCAGCGGGTGGGGAAAAGGGGGCTTGGGGATAGCAATGAAAAGTCAGAAAGACAAAGGGACAGGAAGAAGCAGAGGGGGAAACTGAGGCAGGGAGGCCGCGATGGGCCACGTGGGTCTCCCCCACCCCAGCCCTTGCTGACCCCCAGGACCCCGACTCACCAGACAGCTGAAGTGTGGCCCGTCGAGCCTGGAGGGGGAGAGACACAAGGGCATGTCAGGGGCGTCTTCAGCCTCCTGGCTCTCGAAGTGGTTGGGGGATGGACGAGAGGCAGGTGGCTGCAGCTGTGACCACTGCAGCCGGTCCGTGGCTGCGTGTCTCGCTGTGGGACCAGCCCCACCACACTCACCCCCACTCTCCCACCGGGACAGGAAGTGGGGCGCGGAGGCCAGGCAAATGTTCCCCCCTCCCCTGGGATTTGCATAGACAGAGGCCGGGCGGGGGCAGGGAAAGTGAAGGAGAGAAAGTCCCCGGAGAGAAGATGTGGGTGCCCGAGGGCAGGTGGGGGTGGGGAGGGGGCCTCGGTGAGCGAGTCCGTTCAATGGGTCCATCCTGGACCAGAGGGGAGAGACGATGGGAGAACACAGAAGATGGGGAAACACAGAAGAGGCTCCGCCAGGGCGAAGGGAGGAGAGGAGGGAAGGGAGAAAGGTGTGGAGAGACATTCGCGCTTGGGCTGCAGGAGCTATTTATTAAGCCCCAGAAATGGGTGGGGAATAGACGGGCAGACAGATGGAGAGATGAAACAGAAAGACTGGAGACAGACACAGCGAGGGAGCAAGAGGCAGCGAGAGACCCACCAACAGAAAAGATGTGGCCCGCAGCACAGGCTGCAGACAGAGTCAGGGATGCAGTGAGACCCGGGGGAAGACAGGGACAGAGGCCAAGGGCCACTCGGGAGGACACCGGGGTGGAGGGAAGAAAGCGCCCCAAGAGAGAGATCCTTTCTCTCCCCAGGGGTCCAGGGGAGACACAGGTGGGATGCAGGAAGGAATCGAGGAAGTGACAGAGGCAAAGAGACCCAGGAGGGGGAGCGGACCCCAGCCCCTCCCACCCACCTGCCCCCTGGGTGGGACAGAGACCACCGCCCCGCGGGGGGGCCTGGTGGCAGAGGGGTCAAAGGTGAGGGGCAGGGCAGGGGTTCTGGGTCCCGGGTTCGGAGGGTCCCCACTTACTGTGCAGCCTCTAGGGTGAGCATGGTGGTGCTTGCTGCCGCCTGCAGCCACCACCCCTATTTATACCTTGGCCCAGCCCCCGGGGTGGGGGGGGCAGGGGTGCCGGCTGGCTGTGAGCTCAGCCCTCCTCGAAAATCCCCTCAGGGAGGGGGTCGGGGAGGGGGCTGGATTGCACAACCCCTTGGTCACGTGGCAGAGAGGGTGGGCCCAGGGGCTCTCTGGATTTGGGGATCCCCAGGGTTGGGGTGGGGGGGCTGGCCCTGAGGAGTGGAGATGGGAGAAGCATTGGGTTTGGCGGGACCCTGAGAAAGTAAAGGAGTCAGGGGTCTTGTGGTCAGGGTGTGTGTGTGTGGGGGGTCTCTGGACAGAGGAGCCGGGGGGAGTGGGTTCCTGGGGGGCACGCAGAGACCGACAACAGGTGAGAGCACTGGGGTGTCAGAGGCGGGGGAGCAGGGGTCCCTGAGGAAGAAACCCAGTCCTGAAGCTGGTGGGGACCCCAAGGTGGAAACACTGTGGGTGTGTGACCTGAGGGGGGGTCCCCTGGTCGTTCCGGGGAGCAGGAGCCTCCTGCCGGGGGCTGCCCCAGGCCTGGAGGAAGCAGGTCAGCACCTGGAGGGCGGGGCCCACAGAGGCTCTGCTGGCTGGGGCCTGGGGGGAGTGCTCAGGAGTGGCGGGGAGATCCGATCCGACCCAGGGGTCTTGCAAGGGAGGGTGAAGGGGCCAGTGGGGGCCTCCTGGGGGTCGGGGCATCCCACTCAGTGAAGCGAGGCCACCTGGGCCAGGGCTCGTGACGGTGGACCACGACCCCCCAGAGACCACGAGACACCATGGAACAAAAGGCCTGAGCTTTATTAATTCCCCGCCTGTCCCCCCGCCCCCCAAGGTGGGAAGTCTGCTGAGGTCAGAGGTCACCAGGCCTCGGGGCCGGGGGGCCCGAAGCGCCGCAGCAGCCGCTCCTGGTCCTCCAGGTCCTTCCGCACCTTCTTGCGCATATAGAAGATGGGACAGTCCCGGCTGCGGGCCGGGCGGCCGTCAGGGCCAGAGGCAGGGCAGGGGCCGTTCCCAGGACTTTGGCCCCTGTGTGCTGCCCACCCGACACCCGCCCACCAGGGGCTGTTTGCTCAGCAAGCTGAGGGGGGGGAGCCGATAACAGAGGGTGCTCGCTCAGGCGCTGGGCCACCAGCCGTATATCACCTGGCACCTGGCACCTGGCGTGGGAACCCGCCCCGCCCACCCGTTCCCTGGGGAAAGCCCGGCCCGCCCTGGGGGAGGGGGCTGGGACCCTGCATGTGCCTCTGTGTGATGGTGTGTGTGGCCATTTCCTGGGCAGATACTGGGTGCCCGGCCCTGCCCGCTCAGCAGCCCCCCACGCCCACCCCAGGGAGGCCAGGACACCAAGGGTCGGGGAGACCCTCACAGCCAGAGGGGGATGTGGCAGGGAGGGCGCGGGCACTTGAGCCTGAGAGCTAGGAGCCGGGCTTTTGAGCCAGGCCTGGGCAGTGGTGGGGTGGGGGGGCTGCGCTGACCCGGCTGGCCGCCCACCTGGTGCAGATGACGTCCTCGTGCAGGCTGCCTTGGCAGCGCTGACACTGGGTCCACAGGCGTGAAAAGCGCTCCTCCAGGGCGCTCAGGTGGGACACCTGGGGACGGCAGGGGCTGAGCAGGCAGCCTGGCCCCGCCTGAGCCCCAGCTGCCCGGCCCGCCTCCTCTGACCCCTCACCTCCTTCTGGTACAGCTCCGACTCCCGGGGCTGGCAGAACTTGCACACGGCTCCTGGGATTGGGGGGGGGGCGGCGGTCAGCACAGGGGAGCTGGGGCTGAGCCAGGGCCTGGGCCGACCCATCCCCGCCCGCTGCCCATCCCGGCTTCTGAAAGTCCCCACAGAGAACAAGGGAGCAAGTGTGTGGAGAAAACTCCCTGGGGAACCCCCAGGGGAGGGGGCCCGGGACCCTTACGGCGGCGCCTGCAGACGGGAGCCCCACCCAGGGGCCACGCCAGCCTGTGGGGCTGGTGCCAGAGACCTCGGGTGATGGCAGAGGCGGGAAGGCCGGGGGCTGGGGTCCCGCACTCACCCTGGTGGCTGAGGACAGTGCGACAGCCAATGCAGCAGTTCCGGCGTTTGGCGAAGGCCAGGAGGCCGCCCACCTTGCCCGTGAGCACCGTCTTGCAGCGAGTGTGGTCTCCGCCTGCAAGTGAGGGCAGGCGGTGGGCCAGGTGCCAGACCGGGCCCCCAGTACCCCCACCCGCCCCGGGGGGGCCCCCCGTACGCAGCAGCACGGCCTCCGCGCGGCCCTCGCCCAGGATGGGCTCGAAGATGCGCAGGAGCGGCTTGGCGAGCTGCTGCTCCAGGTAGTACTGCGTGTCGATGGGCAGGCTGTGCTCCAGCACGAACAGGGGGTCCTGTGGGCAGAGCAGGGCGCCGTCACACGGGGGAACGGGGCGGCGGGGCCTGGGAGGGGCTGAGGGGCCGGGGTCCCTGGAGCCGCAGAGGTTGGGGGGGGTCCTTCAATCATGAGTGGGGCAATGCTGAGTGGCAGTCGCTAGCCCAGACTAGGATGGGGTCAGAGGTCATGGGGGTCCCTGGTCACAGGCTCCGTGATTCATAGGTAGACGCCCTCAGGTCCCCAAGGAAGGGTCAGAGAGCACAGTGGGGGCAGGAGGTGCAAAGATAAGAGCTGGAGGCTGGAAGCCCAGATCTAAGGTGATGGGGCAGGAACTGGGGACTGCAGAGGAGATTGTGGGGTCAGGGGTCACTAGACATCCAGATAGGATGCAGGAGGGTGTGAATCCCAGGGAAGTACAAGTTGGAGAGCCGGGACCAAGAAGCCGGAGCCACAGAAACAGACGGTGTGACAGGCACTCTCGCCGTCTGCAGGGAGGCTGCGCCCCCTTCTCCAGGAGGGGTCCGAATAGCAGGGGGGGGGGGGGGGCGCCCTTTCCAGAGGGTGCGGGAAAGCCTGAGAGCAAAGCATCACGGAGCCAACTCCCAGGGGTGTGTTGATGTGTTGGGGGCGGTTCTCAAGGTCCCCGCGGGGCCGCGGAGAGGAACACCCTCCCGCCGGGCCTGGAAAGCAGAAGTGAGAGCCGGAGAGTTGGGCGGAGCGCGCAGCCCAGGTGGGCCTGACCTCGGACTTCATGTAGGCGGCCACGCCCTTGGCGGCGCTGATGATCACGTAGGGGACGCGGTCGCCCAGGCTGGGCGCGCTCCCGGGGTCCCGCTTCCTCATCCTGCGGGGAGACCGGGGCGGCAGGCCCGGGTGAGGGCAGGTGGGCCGGGTGGGGGTGGGCGGGCGGGAAGTGGCGGGCCCAGCTGGCTGGTGAGGGGCTATTTCTGGCCGCCCCCACCCCCTCCCGGGCCGGGCGCACCTCTCGGCCAGCTCCACGTGGGCCTGCTTGCCCGCGTAGTCGGCGGCTGCGCGGGTCAGCTCCTTGGTGATGACCAGCTGCGAGATGTCAATGCGATTACACAGCAAGTCGGAGATGACGTCCTGCGCATGCGCCACGGCGCCCGTGGGGTCTCTGCAGAGGGGCGGCCGTCAGCGGGACTCGGGGTGCGTGCCAGGGGTGGGGAGGGGCCCTGCCCGGCCGCCGGCTGCCAGGGGGCAGAAACCGGGCCGGAACCTGCAGCTGTCCGACCCCACACTCTTTCCACAGCACCGCCACCGAAGGGCTGGGCCTGACACCTGTGTCCCCAGGGGAGGAGGGGCTGGGGGCCGGGCCCCGGGGCCGGGTGGGGGTCCCCACGCACCGGTCGATGAGCAGGCGGCGCAGCGAGGCGGTGACGAGGTTGGCCACCAGGGGGCAGTTGTCCCTGCGCACGGCCTCCAGGCCCTTGCAGTCCATGCGGTCGTGGGCGTCGGGCCGGGAGGAGAAAAGCAGGCCCGCATACCGCTTCTTGCTGATGAGCAGGTAGGGGAAGTAGACCTGGGGGAAAGCCGCCGCGGGTTGAGCCCCTGGGACTGTGGGCGCCGGCGCCCCATCCTGAGACTTCCCTAGAAACGGGACAGTCAGGGATGGTCCCCGGAGATGTGGGCTAGGGTCACTGGGGAAGGTGGACCCTAAGACCCCAGCGTCCCAGCTCCGAGGGGCTGTGTGGGGGACTCAGCATTCCAGGGACTGCCCCCCCAGATCAGAAACGGACTGGAATAAACCTAGACCCTAAAACCCAAGATCCAGACACCAGGGTGAAGTCTGGAGGGCCCCAAATGGAGGTTTGAGACAGACCAGAGGCAGACAGGGGAGCCAGGCAGCACCCCCTCAAAAAGAAGAGACTATAGGCAGGGAGTGAGCCTGAGGCGGGGCCTCCCTGGACGGACAGGCTCCAAATCTGAGAGCAAGTGCACCCCAAGGCCTGACCCCAGCTGTGAATGCTGGGGACTGAGTATGACGTGAGGGCTCCCAGACCCAAGCCTGTCTCACTCTGGGAGAACTGGAAAGCAGCGCCCCAATCCAGGCATCGCCTGGTCAGGGGGCCCCCAATGGACAGGGCTGCCCCCCCCACACCTAAAAACTGGAGATGCTCTAAGACTGACAGCATCTTTAGGAAACACTGTCTTGCAGAGCAAAGACCAAGATCCTGAACTCAGGAGGATCCAGGCAGCAAACAAAATACCTCAAAAGTGGGGCTTATGAACTCAAAGAATGGGACACCCAGTTCAGGGCGCCCCGAAACGGAGACCTGAGCAACATAGGGTGCCCAGACGTTGACACAGCAGGAGAATCTCACACAAATGCAGACATACCCGAGACTCAGAGACCCTCCCCAAAAAGTGGCAAGGTGTCTGTCCACTCCAAGCACTGGGGGCCCCCACTTACTTTCTCAAACTCTAGCCGGATGGGCGAGGGGAAGTGGCCGGACACCCAGTCTGCAGCCTCCCGTCCCAGAGCCATCGCCTCAGCCACGGAGGAGACGCCGAAGCGGCACATGACCGAGTCTGTGTCACCATACACCACCTGGGGAGGGGCGCGTGTGACCCGGGGGGCGGGGAGATGCTGGGCGGCCCCTGCACTTCCCACGCCAGCCCCGGGCCCGTCTCAGGCAGCAGCAGGCAGGCAGGAGGCCCCTGACCTTGGCGCTGGTGCTATAGCCGTTCTCCACCGTGTACTTGGACTCCACGAGCTGCTTCGTCTTCTCAATCATCTGGCGCCCGAACCCGGTGACACTCTGTTGGGGAGAGAATCATGCAGCATGAGAGCCCAGAGGCCATCCGAGGGAACACGGGCTTGGGCTCCCACCTCTGCTGCTCCTCCAGGTATGAGCATGGGTGAGCTGCTGTCTCTCTGGGCCTCAGCTTCCAAATCTGCAAAATGGGCTACTGAGCTGCTCCTTAATGGAGGTCCTTAGAGGAGGGCCTGACGGCAGCAAATAGTGGCGGAAAGGCCAGTGCCAGAAGAGGCCATCAGCTCAGTGTCTCTCCACACAGGTACTGAGACATCTGGTGACATTCCTGGTCCCATTCCCCCATCCTTGGGCAATCAGAAATGTCCCCCCCAAAGATAGGGGGCTGTAACAGGGCCAGGGGGAGACCATTTTTTTCCAAATAAGGAAACTGAATCTGGGAAAGGAGGAGGGACACACTAAGGAGAAACACATGTGACTACTGTTTTTGTTTGGATCCAGCCAGAAAACCTTTGTCTTTAACTCAAGCATTTAGGCCATTTATGTTTAGTGTAATTATTGATTATACCTGAGCTTAAATCTACCATCCAACTGTCTTCTATTTGTCCCACCCATTCGATGTTCCTTTTTCTTTCAAACTTTTTTCTGAAACAACTCAGTACTTTTTTTTTGTTCCACCCTTAGGCCTTCATAAGCTTAAGGAACAGAAATAGGAAAAGAGGCCAAGAAACAGACATACCTGAGACAGAGAGAAGGGGCTGAGAGGAAAATGACAAGAGAGACAAGGCCAGGAAGCGGCAGCAGTGATGAGGAAGCGCCAGGGGAAGCCCAGCCACACCCTCCTGCCTGGCCTCCCCTTGGGAGCTGCAACCTGATGCCCAAGCATCCACTGCTTTCCACCAAGGAGGTTGGGAGAGGCCCCAGGGATTAGGAAGGGCCAGAAAGAGTGGTAAGGGTGATCTACCACAAGAGATTAACCTCGCCCAAAGAGAGGTCTGGCTCTTGGCTGGCTCCTGGGAGGGAACCTCTAAGCCCTTGGCATGTCCTGCCTGACAAATGTCTTTGTTCATCTGGGACCTTGGGTCACACCAAGTGATGTGATTTATGGTGGGGGCCTTGGGCCACACCATATCACCTTGACCTCTGGAGGGACTAGAGACTGAGTAACTGAGGTCAGTCACATGGTGTACTCCATGCACCTGATCCTCAATAAAAACCCAGGCCACCAAGGCTGGGGTGAACTTCCTTGATGGGCAGTACCACAAGTGCATCAATGCGGGGAGGAAGGAGAGCTGTCTGCAGGACTCCCCTGGGAAAGGCAAATGGGAGCTTCCGCCTGGTCCTCCCCTGGACTCTGCCCCATGTGCCTTTCCCTTGGCTGGCTTTAACCCCTATCCTTTCACTGTAATAAATCATAACCATAACAGCTTTTCTGAGTTCTGAATCCTTCTAGTGAATCACTGGATCTGAGGGTGGCTTGGGGGCCCCTGAACTACAAGTGGGTAGGTGGATGGGGGTGCACAGGCCCCTCCCAGCAGAATGCCCAGTCCCTTCTACCCAGAGCCATGTGAGGACTGACACAATGAAGGGAGCTCCCTGTGGCTGGAAGGAACCAACTCTGGAATGTGCAGGGACCCAAACCCCAGGGTAAGGGACTAGAGAGAAGACCTTTCTAAGAATCTCTTAGGCCATGAGCTGAGGCACTGATCCCAGCATGGCAGAACCTCAGTGAGTCAGGCCCGCTGTGGTCTTGCTGTGGGTGTGTTTCTGTCTGAGCAGTAAACAGCCCCCACAGGATGCTGCTTGTGGGCACTTCTGCCCACATTTCCTCTCGGAGCAGAGCACTGTCCTAGTGCCAGCCGAGCATCCTCGCCGGGGTCCTCACTCAGGCACAGGACGGGGGACCTGCGCGCCTGACAGTGAGTCAAGTGCCCGAGCCTGACAGTGCTGCTGGGTGACCCCCGGCCCTGCCCCAGGGTGACCCCCAGCCTTGGTGGTCTGGGGTTTTACTGGGGGTCAGGTGCCTGGAGCACCATGTGACTGACCTCAGTTACTCAGTCTCCAGGCCCTCCAGAGGTCAAGGGGATATGGTGTGGCCCAAGGCCCCTGACAGAGACACGGCCCTGTGCTCCCATCAGGAGGAGGAAGGGAAAATGCTCTCTACTCTGCCACCCCGATGGGGACCAGGGGAGAAGGTGGGCTGGGGTGGCAACTGCCAGGGACACGAGGCTGCCAGGTGACTATAGGACAGGTGGAAAGAAGGAGCCAAACTGGGTCCCTCCCTTCATTCCTCAGCCTCTGTCTGCCCTGCCCCGCCCCACCCCACCCATCCTTCCCCGACTTTGTCTACCGAGCACCAACTGCTTTCCTGTACACATTTACTACTGTCGCCATATGTGCCCCCACAAGGCTAGACACTAGGGCAGGAACTCTCACCATGTCACCGGCTGGACCCACAGGGCACAAGGCCCAGCCCACAGTGAAAGGTCAGCAAGTGTTTTGCTGAACCAATCACGTAGGCATCCACTCTCCAAAAGGCCAGTGGGTTGGGACGATCCAGGCTCTGACCTCCACCACACTGAGCCCTGGTTCTCCCCAAAAGGCGGTGTCTGCCCTCCATCTGCCACTGTGCACTTACCTGTGAGATTTCCAGGCATGGCAGCTTGCCCACCTGGGCGCCAGTGAAGCCATATACAGAGTTGGCGCTCACTTTTAGCGCCAGCTGGCGCCCGTCCAACACTTGCCGCCGTAAGGGGTCTGTCTCCTTGGCCAGCTCGGCCTTAGCCCTGGGAAGAGAAAGGAGGACGTGGGGACCAAAGGCCACTCGAATGGCATCCCAGGCCTCACAGGGAGACGAGAGGGCTGGGTCCGGGTGCCTTTCTGGAAAGGAGTGCCACGTACAGTTGTGCAGGTTGCACACTGCATGGAGTTGCCTAGCAGAGGGGATGGAGGAAGCTGCCTGCAGTGGGTGACTTGTTCTAATTGAGACACAGCTGCAGCAACATGCGCTGGTGAGGAAGAGGGATTCCAGGCCGCTTCAATAAGCCTGAGCTCAGAGCAGGGTGGGCGGGGGGAGCTCAAGGGCCCACCTCTTCCGGGCGCTGAGCAGGTTCTCCAGGATCTGGGGGAGCAGCCCCTTCCGCACTGATGTCTTCACAAACTCGTCCCCTGTGGGTGTCTTGATGAACTGATCCTCAGTCAGGCTGGATGAGAGACGGTGGGGGTGACACCTGGCACCCCCCCCCAGCTCCTCCTCTTCATCCCTCAGGACATCTCTACCTCTCGTCAGTCCCCTCCCCTCCCCACTAGCTCTGGGTCTCTGGCCCCACTCTGGCCGGTTCCTGGGCAGTCTCAGGGTACATGTGCTGAGAGAGGCGCTGTACCCTAGTTTCTGGGCGGCCCCAGGCCGCAGGAGCGTGGTATAGCACAGGTTGTGGGCCATCATGATGGACGGGTACAGCGAGGAGAAGTCCAGGGTGGCGATGGGGACGTCGTAGTACCTGGGGGTGCGAGGGCAAGTCAGGGCCGGGCGCCCCCTTGCACCCACCACCTCTGGCCCCCTGCTCCCTCTGCCGGGCCTCACCCTTTCAGGGGCTCAATGACCGTGGCCCCGGTATAGTCCTCGCCGCCCTCCGTCTTTACCACGGGCATCAGCAGCCCCTGGCGCATGGCCTGAGAAAGGAGAAGGCGGGACCCAAGGGCGGGGGGTGAGCAGGGCCCCTCAGTGGGGAGCGCGGTGGCCGGGCCGCCCGAGGCTCTGCCTGCTGACCTGCCGCAGCAGCTGGGACACGACCTTGACCTGTTGGCCGCGGCTCAGCAGGTAGCCGAGGGGCACGCCGGTGACGCGCGCCATCTCCATGGCGTTCACCAGCACCATGAGCCGCTCCAGCAGCCGCAGGGGCAGGAAGGCGTCCTTGAGGCAGTACACGGCCAGGCGGCGGCGCGTCTGGTCGTTCCCGTTCTGGGGACAGGGACAGGGGTCAGGCAGGCGACAGGGTGGAAGGGAGGAGGGTGCGGACTGAGGGGCTAGTGTGGACTAGGAGGGGCGGGGCAGCGGAACAGAGGTCGCCACTCCAGAGGTCACAGGAATGGCTAGGGATACAGTTCCCATCTGCGGAGGGAGGTCAGAGGTCAAGGGCAGGAGGTGAAGGGGAAGGTCAGGAGAACAGGCACGGGATGTCCAAGACCAGGAAGGTAGGCAGGCGACTGAGGGCCGCCAGCGTGGGGAGATGAAGGGGCGGGAGGCGGCGGTCTGTGGGCTTGGGAGGCGGGGTCTGAGGGGATGAGGGGCGGGGTCTGAGGGCTTGGGAGGCGGGGTCTGAGGGGATGAGGGGCGGGGTCTGAGGGCTCGGGAGGTGGAGTCTTAGGGGACAAGAGGCGGGGTCTGAGGGCACGAGAGGCGGGGTCTGAGGTCTCGGGAGGCGGAGTCTGAGGGGATGAGAGGCGGGGTCTGAGGGCTCGGGAGGTGGAGTCAGGGGCACATGCACCTGCAGGTCTGTGATGATGCTGTGCTGCACGTCCTCCTTCTGCTCGCCCAGGAAGTGGAAGCTCACGGCGTTGAGCGTGTAGGACCGGAGCTTGTACTCCCGCAGCAGCACCTGCGGCGGGGGGGGCAGGTTGGATGGCAGCCCCGGGGAAGTGAGCCCGCAAGGGCTGCCCCTCCTGGCCTGGCCGTACCTGCAGCATGTCCATCTGCACGCGGCCCACCATGCTGACCACCTTGCTGTCCCTCCGGCCGGTCTGCCTGGACTGGAAGGACGAGTCCCGGATGTTGGAGCGGAGGCCGATCACACGGCCCAGAAAGGGGAAGCTCGGCACCTGGGGGCACAGCACATAGGGAGGGCGGAGGCTGGGGGGGTCTGCAGG
This sequence comes from Cervus canadensis, assembly GCF_019320065.1. NCBI lineage: Eukaryota > Metazoa > Chordata > Mammalia > Artiodactyla > Cervidae > Cervus > Cervus canadensis. Next base: position 21,483,780 of record NC_057403.1, on the reverse strand, counting down.
GCTGAGCCACAGGAGCAGTGACCACATGACCCATAACACCCACTGTGGTGCCGCCCTCTGCCTGCTGAGAGCCCTGTGGACTAGGGAAGCTCTGGGACAGAACCTCAGGGATGGGCAGGCACGAACTGGAGGCTGCACAGACAGAGTCAGGGGCCTGGGACTATGGGGGTGAAGGGGGCAAGGATGGTGCCCAGGGGCTGAGGGGCTGCACCCAGACGGGGAGCTGCAGGAAGAGACTTGGGGACAATGCTGAGCTTGCTGGGAAAGCAGTGGGTGCACGGGGTGGGGGGCCTGGGGGTCGACCAGTTGAAAGCACAAGTAGGGGCTCGCATGGAGAGCTAGGTCTATACTGGAGACAGTGGACTGGGGAGACCAGGCATGGAGGACAGGCGTGAGCTGGGGTGGAAGCGGTGAAGCTGGGGGCAGAGGGCAAGGCAGGGGAGCGGAGGCTGGAGTATAAGCACCAGGCTGACAGGGGTGGGCTTCTCCCGAATGTGGTTGTTTGCTCTTTCTATTATGAAACTGGCCAAATGTATAGAAAAGGAAGAAAACAAGAAATCAACCCTGAATATCCATTGGAAGGACTGATGCTTAAGCTGAAATTCCAATAATTTGGCCACCCGATGTGAAGAGCCGACTCACTGGAAAACACCCTGATGCTGAGAAAGATTGAGGGCAGGAGGAGAAGGGGGCGACAGAGGACGAGATGGTTGGATGGCATCACCAACTCAATGGACATGAGTTTGAGCAAGCTCCAGGAGATGGTGAAGGACAGGAAAGCCTGGTGTGCTGCAGTCCATGGGGTCGCAAAGAGTCTGATACAACTGAGCGACTGAACAACACAATACACCTGTTAGGAGCTGAAGTGTGTTTGTCTAAAAGATGCTGAAGTCGTAACTCCTGGACCTCTGAATGTGACCTCATTTGGAAACTGAGTCTTTGCCGGTGAGCAAGTTAAGATGAGGTCATTAGGGTGGCCCTGATCCAATGTGACTGTGGTCTTTAAAAAAAGGGGATGCTGGTGCACAGAGGGGAGAGCTGGGGAGAGCGCCAGGTACACCCCACAATGTCTGAGGAGACAGGAAGCTAGGAGAGAGGCCTCAGAAGGAACCAGCCCTGTGACACTCTGACTGGCCTTCCAGCCTCCAGACTGAGAGACCACACACGACTGTGAGCCTCAGACCCTGCAAACCCACACGCCCCCATGCCCACACCAGATTCAAGCATCAAGGTTTTGCCAGCAACTTCCTTTTTTCCTTAGTTTTTGCTGACATACGTTAAAGCCTAGAGAACGAGGCACTGCACTCGTGGTTCAGTCTGCCCTTCCAAACACCCAAGCCTTTTCTTTTCTTTTTGGCCGCACCAGTCAGCATGAGGGATCCTAGTCCCCTGACCGCGTACTGAACCCACGCCCACTGCAGTGGAAGCGCAGACTCTTAACCACTGGCCCTCCAGGGCAGTCTCACATGAGCCTTTCCTAACTTAACCACGAACGCTTCCTTGCCTCTGCGAAAGCCACAGGAACCTTCAGGCTTTCAGCAGGCCAGGAATGGGGCCAGAGCCGTGGTTTCCAGGAGGCCTCTGGAGCCGCTGGGCAGGGGCCCACAGCCTGAGGCCCCATGTCAGGGCAGCACCCCGCCCCGACCTGCCGTACCTTGAGGGTCTGGGCCCGGGAGATGAGGTAGGGAAGGTCGAAATTCTGGATGTTGTAGCCGGTGATCACGTCGGGGTCCATGACGCGGATGAAGGTCGACCAGGCCTGAGGCGGGAGCACGCAGGGTCACCCAGGCTGACATCTTGGTCAACCCCCTGCCGTAGGTCCTCCCCAATCCTGGGACGTGCTGGAAGCCCCCAGGAGCAGTCCTAGAGCCCTCCCACCCATGGAAGGAAGACTGGGCAGGTGCCTCTGAAAATAAGGAATCCAGAGGGGCAAGTGGCTCAGGAAACAGCCTCGGGGTGGGGTGGGGGTAGGGGTGTGTGTGTGTGTGTGTGTGTGTGCGTGTGTGTGTGTGTGTGTAGTGTGTGTGTGTGTGTGTGTGTGTGTGTGTGTGTGTGTGTGTGTGTGTGTGTGTAGGTGTGTGTGTGTGTGTGTGTGTGGTGGGGAGGGGTGGGGGCACAGGGAGCTGAGGAAAATGAGAAGGGGCGTGGAACGAGAGCCACCTGCAGCAAGTCCTCCTCCCGCTCGTAGCTCTGCACCTTGGCGCCCAGGATGGGGGCGCAGGGCCGCAGGGTGAGCGCCAGGCGCAGGAAGGGCTCCGGCTCGCCCCAGCGCAGGCCCAGCGAGCAGATCTGGATCACAGGGTCCCGCTCGGGCTCCGGGAAGATGCCTGCACGGGGGAGGAGGGAGGCAGGGCACCGACTCCTGACGCTCCCTCGTGATTCACTGGGTGGGCACACCTCTGCATCCCACCAGGTCTGACCGATGTGGTCCCACTGCCCTCAGACCCTGCAGGATCCACCCTGGCTCCCTCACTGCCTGTCTCTCCCAGCCCTCACAGACCAGGCCGGTTCTGCCCCAGGGCCTTTGCACTGGCTGCTCTCACCGCCCGGAATGCTCTCCCCACCCCCATACCCCACCCGTCCCTCTTCATCAAGGCCTGTCCCCTCACCCTGGAGGCCTCCTCTGCCCAGCAGCCCTTTCCCTCTCCACCACCGCCCTCCTTTGTGGTGCATCCATTTGTGTCTTTACTCTCTTCTTCCTGAGTGAGCTCAAGAAGTGCAGGGACTCCTGGAGTGAGACTGGCCCATCACTGACATCTGGAAGGAGGGAGGGAAGACCCCAGGCCCCAGGGACAGACCTTTGCGGCCAGCGCATTCAATGTCGAAGCTGAGCACGCGCAGAGGGGCAATTCGCTGCCACTCTCCTTCTGGTGGGTGGCTGATCACGTCTGACCACAGCACGTCGACCTCCAGCTGACACAGCGTGGCCTGTGGGGAAGAAGTGGGTCAGCGGTTACAGGGTCCCAGCTCTGTGTCCCCCCGGCCCAAACTCAGCCCCAGAGACCCCCATACCTTCCCCTCCGGCCTCAGGATGTATTTCCCAGGTGGGAGCTCCAGCCAGTTGCAGCCCACGATGTCCGTGTCCACCATGAACCTTCAGGGGGATGAGGGTCAGTGGGCAGAGGCAGGTGGAGGGGACAAGGTGGGAGAAGTGAGGCGGGGGACATACCGGATCTCAAAGTCAACGTTGGCCTCATACGGCGCGAAGCTGGGGGTGCCCAGGCCGGCCAGGCGGATGCCCTGCTCCAGGAGGCGGCGGGCGGGCGCCATGAGGCGGGGCAGTGCCAGGGTGATGCGCAGAAACGGGGAGGGGCCATGCCCGTGATACCCGAACATACCTGTGGGCAGAAGGTGCTGGCACCGGCCCGGGGGAACCCTGCCTGCCCAGGACCTTCACCCCCGACCCCCACGACCCCTGGGGCGGCGCTCACTCTCCCGGGAGCACAGCTCCACCGCCAGCACGGCCGGCCCGGTGAGCTCCTTGCCCCCACGCTGGTCCCGGCTGATGGCCGCACTCAGCTCCCGCTGCAGCTCGCTCAGGTGCTCAGGTCCAAAACCTGGGTGTGGAAGGGCTGGTCAGACGTGCAGGGGATCCCCAGGTGGCCGGGCGAGGAGGGGTCTTTGGGGTCAAGGTCACTCACCAGGGGGCGCTGGGGTGTAGAAGTAGGGTGCAAAGCCGTGGATGTGGCAGCAGACAGAGACCCCCTCGTCAGTGACCCCGAAGGCGCGGAGGATGGGAACCGAGCCCTGGGATGGCGGGGGTGCCCCAGGCAGGGGCCGCGCGGGGGCTGGGAGAGGGGGGGAAACACAGGGTAAGGGGGGGCTGCCCCCTTGGACTCCTAAAAGTGTGCCTGCCTCCCTCCTGGTTTCCGGTCCCATCCTTTCCCCCCACACAGCTAGAGGGAGCACCCGCCTTTCTTTTGTGAATCAAATGTTTCCTTTTCAAAAGTAGAACCAACTTTGCGTGGGCAGCGTTATGAGCTTTAACGCTGGGGTAGAGTCGTGTAACCGCGGCCAAAACTGGGGTACAAACGGTCCAGTCACTCCAAACAGCTCCCTCGAGCTGCCCCTTGTTAATCACACCCACCTCCGGCCAGCCCCCTGGCACCATCGGTCTGTGCCCTGTCGTCCTGCTTGTCTTTTTGAGACCATGCACAGAATGAAGTCATTCAGTATGTAACCCTCCCGGGCCGGCTTCTCGCACTCAGCCTGACATCCCTGGCACCCATCCACGCCAAGCTTGTCAGTGGTTTGTCTCCTTTACTTCAGAGAAGCACTGCACGGTGGGCTATCCATTCACCCGCCCCAGGACGTGTGAGGTGTTCCCAGTTTTGGGTGGTTAAGAAAAGAGCATCAGCACCCATGGTTTTTGTTTGAATGTGGTTGTTTGCTTCCCTCGGGTAAATATCTTGCGAGCGGAATTGCCAGGCCCTACGGTAAGAGTAGGTTTAAGTCTGATCTCTCAATGAAGCTCAGGGCAAAAACCAAAAACTTAATTACCACCGGAAACACTGTAAAAGGCTAGGTTGAAGCCTCTGAGAAACGTGCAGGCTGCTGCCCAGAGCGCTGTGCCAGGCCATGGCCCACTGGGCACACGGGTTCCCGACCCCAAACCCTCGCCTGCACATGGTGCTGTGGGTGTATTTCACTTTAGCCTCTCTCACAGGTGTGCGTCCGTGTTTCACGGTGCCTGTCATTTACATTCACCCAACAGCCGATGACACGGTAGCATCTCATGTGCTCACTTGCCACTATAGATCCTCTAGCGAATTGTCCAAGATTTTTGTCCACTTTTGAACTGAATTCTTCCTGAATGTTCTTTATTTGCAGCACTGGTCCTGTCAGACATACAGACTGCAAACGTTTCCTTCCCGCCTGTAGCTTGTCTTTGCTTTCTCCTTCAGGGGAGCCTTCGAAATGCAAGCTGGAGCTTGGACGTGCGTGTGTGCCGCGTGCTCAGTCGCTTCAGTTGTGTCCGACCCTTTGCGACCCCATGGACTGTAGCCTGCCAGGCTCCTCTGTCCGTGGGATTTCCCAGGCAAGAATACTGGAGTGGGTTGCCATTCCCTTCTCCAGGGGATCTTCCGGACCTAGGGATTGAACCTGCATCTCCTGCATTGGCAGGTGCGTTCTTTACCACTAGTGAGTGCCCCTGGAGCTTAGATGGGGTCTTTCCATTGCCAAGGACAGGCCAGCTCACTCAGAGCGGAGTGCTAAGGTCCTCACTGGCCCCTCACTGCCTTCCTGGCTGCTCCCTAAACGTACCAGCCCTGCTCCCTCCTTGGGGCCCCCTGCCCAGAGTCCCACTTTCCCAGACATCCCCATGACTCCTTGTCACCTCCTCAGAGGGGCCTTCCGGAAGCTCCAAGAGGCGAGGTCTAGCACCCCCTCCCTACCTGATGCTCCTCTGTGACCCTCACCACCGCCACTGTTCCACTTCCTTTCTTGTTCTGCCTCTCCTTCTAGAACGGGAGCCTTGGGGAGCAGGGACCTGGTCTGCCTGGTACCTGGCCTGCCTCAGTGCGCATGCTCGGCTGGTCCCGACTGACCGGATGAATGAATGGAAACTGCACCACACGCCTCGCCCCTCTGCGAGGAGCCAGCCCCTTCAGGCCTCAGTTAGAAGACCTCTCCTCCACCAGGACGCCCCCCTCCCGGGCCCCACTTGTCCCCCCTGCTCAGAGCCCTGGGCGGGGCCCCTCTGTGTCCATCTCTTCCCACAGAGCCAGAGCGGCTGGCCCAGCCCCTCCCCCCACCCACCAGGCCTCTGATCCCCAAACTCACCCACGTAATGGTCGATCTCCAGCTGCTGGAAGATGAGGGGCTCTGTCTGGGGGTCCAAGGTGGGTGGGGTGGGCCGAAGCCAGCGGGCATCTGTGGCCGTTGGGGAGAACTGCCCTGGATGGGGGGAGGGAAGCGGGGTCCATGGAGTCCTGGTCCTGCTTCGGAAACAAGTAACTGCCTTCCCCACCCTGCTCCTGACCCCTCAAGCGGCATCCCATTTGGGAAAGAAAGTCAGGTGGAGGCGGTGGTCTGCATCAGGCGGGACACTCCAGGGGGATCGAGGGGTCAAGGGTCAAGGTTAGAAGCGACAGGAAACAGAGGTGGCCTACTGACATGACAGCCAGAGATCAGCCCCTTGTGGAGCTCAAAGCAAGCCAGGGGCTGAGAGTTAAAGGTTGGAGGTCAGGTCCAGGGTTTGGAGGCGTGACAGGTGTGGGGTCCCCACAAGGGTGGGGTGCAGGGGGGCCCCTGCTCTGAGTCTCACCATCTGCCGCCCCCTCCAGGGCTGACTGCAGCTCCTCCTCCTCCTCCTGCTCCTGCAGCCTGCGCTCTGCTTCCATCTCCTCCATCAGTGCCAGCTCCTCCTCGAACTGCGAGGGCCGATATGTCTCATCCTCATCCCAGAGGCCCCCACGGGCCCGCTTTGCGGGCACCCCAGGCCCCGGGCCTGGTCGCCGCTTACCATCCATCCTGTGGGGCAGGTTGGGGTGAGGTGAGGGTTGCTGTCTTCTCCATGGCTTCCCATGCACCCACCATGACCGTGAGCCTTTTAAAAAATCTCCAAAGTACGGAATCCCCTGGCGGTCCAGTGGTTAGGACTCCATACTTGCACTGCTAAGGGTGGGGGTTCAATCCCTGGTCAGAGAACTAAGATCCTGCAAGCTGTGCGGTACAGCTAAAAAATTTTTAAAAAGAATAGACTATGCTCATCTGTGATGATAAAAGTCTGGCTAGTGGCTGCTCCTGGGGTGGGGGAGATTGACTGGGAAGGGGCATGAGGTTGTTCTGCGGGGTGGTAGAAATGTACTATACGGCCAGCTGTATACTTCAGACCTATGCATTTCACCACATGTAAATTGCACCTCAAGTAAAAGCATAAAAAGTGGGGAGGCTGCAATTCAACATCCAGGGGTTTATGCTACAGATATACTATCACCTAATGAAAAACTGCATTTACGAGGTTATTTCCGGCAGCATTGTTTGCAGTCCCAAAAGACTGGAAACCACCTAAATGTCCTCCCCTGGGGGACTGTTTAAATAAGTTACATGAATTCTGTTCCCTGGAATATTATGCAGCTATATAAAGGAATGAGGAAGCTCTCTATGAACTGACAGAGGACTCTCAAAGACCCATTGTTAGGTAGAGAAAGCAAAGTACAGAATGGTGTACTTAAGAGAGCTTTTGTATTTAAAAAAAAAAAAAATTTCTAAGAAAATGAAAATGTTTACCCTGACTCTAATCAGTAGGAAATAATCAAACCAAAGTAAAGACTGGCCTGCGAGATGGAATCTTCAAAAAATGTCCAAGTCATGAAGGAGGAGGAAAAAAGATCAGGAAACTGTTTTAGATTAAAGGAGAGACTATGTCATCATGACAACTAGATGACAGGTGTGATCCCAGGTCAGATCTTAGATTTAAAAAGTAGAAATAGCACTGAAGGGTATCGCTGGAACTGCACAAACTGAACAATTGTCTGAGATAATAGTATCGTTTCATAGAGAATGGCCTGATTCCCATTATCCTGTAGTATCATGATGGTTACAACTTGTACATAGTTCAGCCAAAAAAAAAGTGTACGTGCATCAAGATAAAGCAAATGAGGCAGCACATTCACAACCGACAAATCCAGGCAAAGGGTTCATGGGTGTTCATTGTACTTGTTTCGGGATGTCTCTGCAGACTTGGAATTTTTTTTAATTAAAAGTTGGAGGAAGGGAATCCCTGGTCAGAAACTATGACCCATAGTTGGGGCCATGAGTTGGGGCCAAAAAAAGAAAAAGCTGGAGAGAAACACATAAAATAAAAATAACATTTATACAAGGTGGTGGGAAAATATATCTAAAGATGTTGCTTTTTCACCGAATAATTGTGGCAGGGTAGGTAATAAACTGGCAACACCGGATTTCTGGGGGGCTGGGGTGGGGAGATACTTTGACCAAGATCTCACTCACATACCATACGATTCATGCATTTTAAGTGTACAGTTTGGTGGTTTTTAGTATATTCAGAACTTGGGCAACCTTGACAACAGTCCATCTTAGAACACCGTCATCACCTGAAAAAGACCCTCTCCACTCAGTGCATCTCCCACCCTCCCCCAAAGCACCACTGATCTACTTCGTCTAGATGGACTGGCCTATTCTGCGCATTTCCTAGAAATGGAATCCTGTGTCTGGCTTCTTTCTCTGCGAATGTTTTCAGGGTCCACCATGTTCTAGCACGGATCCATGCTTCTTTCCTTTTCATGCCTGAGTACTTCCCCACTGCGTGGCTATCTCACGTTGCGTTCACCTGTGAGGGTCGTCTGCACCTTTGGGCTCTTGTGAATGGTGCTGCTGTGACCGTGCAAACACGAGTTTTCGATGAGGAGAAAGAATCTGAACCAACTCTCCTTCTGTGCCCCTCCCATGTAACTGTGCAGACACATGGTCTGATCTCAGAAGGAACAAGCCTGGAGGCCTTTGCTCCGGCCATGCGAGTAGCCAGAGAGATGCAGAGAGTTAGGACCCCGGGGAGAGGCCCGGGTGAGGCAGAGGAAGCTGAGGGGTTGCCAGGAGCCCCGCGGAGTGGCCAGACCTGGCCTGGAAGGGGGAGGAAGAAGAGGGCCAACTGGTTGCCCTGGGTCACTGGGCTGTGGCCATGGGGTACGATGGGGGGCAGCTGTCACCGGAGCCAAACTTAGGGTCCTGGACTAGTCTCCCATCCCAGACACTGTCAGGCAAGCCAGCATGAGAAGAAAGGGGCCCCTGGGTGCCCCCTCTCAGGGGTGCAGGGCAGAGCTTGGCACCTTTCTGGGTGCTTCAGCAGCAAATACTGAATGGCAAGTGAATCCAGCATTAACCACAAGTGCTTGCTCTAAGTCACACACCCGTTTCTCTGTGACACTCACTCCCTGGAGGTTGTCATCGCATCCCACCCAATCTCACTGCTTTTTTTTTGCTACACCACAAAGCATATGGGATCTTAGTTCCCTGACCTGGGATTGAACCCGCGACTCCCTGTGTTGGAAGAGCGGAATCTTAACCACCAGACCACCAGGGGATGGCTTTAAATAACATCTCTTAGCTTTTGTGTCTCCCACCCAGACCTCAGCTGGGGCTCCAGGCTGACAGATCTAAGTGCCCACTGTGGCGACGTCCCTTCAGGCACCCCAGACTCCAAAGCCAAGCTCCTGATCCCCCCCAGACCTGATCCTCACACCCCATAATCTCCCCTGATTTGGTATAGCTCCCGGCAAGTCGACAACCTTGGAGTCACCCCAACTTCTCTCTTCCCTTCAGACCACATGCTCACTCCATCAGCAAATTTATTTATCAGCTCTGCCTTTCAATGGACAGGCATTGCACTGTTCTCGGCAATGCCCCCCCCACCCCGCCCCGCACTGCCCCAGCTCCCAGGCTGGTCCCTCTGGCTCCCTAAGATGGTTGGCCTCTATTTGGTGCATTGCTGTTTGTCTGGCTCCCCCTGCTGGAAAATAAGCTCAGCTCAGGCTGGGATGCAGTATCCTTCACTGAAGAATCACGGGTGTCAGTAACAGTGTCTGGCCCATAGCGGACACCCAAGGAATATCTTGAATGAATAGCCTTGCCCGCTCCCCATCTCCCTCCTTCCACCTGGCCCCCCTCAGTGTTTTCTCCACTCAGCAACCAAAGAGATTGTATGAGTACGTCAGATCGTCTCGCCCCTGCTCTGTTCAGAGCCTGTCCCTGGCTCTTGCTTCATGCAGTTAAAAGTCCTCATCGTGGCCCACAAGACCCTGCACAACTGCCCCCACCTTCTCTTTCAGGGACACCATCTCCGCCCTCTCCCTTGCTCATTCCAGCCACTTGCCGCCTCTCTGTTTCTCAAACACTCCAGGCTTGCTCCTACCCCCGGACCTTTGCACAAGATGTTCCTGCTGCCCACCCAAATGCTCTTTTCCAGACATCCCCATGGCTGTCTCCTCCCCGCCTTCAGGTCTTTGTTCCAATTTCACCTTCTCAGTGAGGCCGGCTTCAAAATACAGCCCCTGGGACCTCCCCAGCAGTCCAGTGGTTAAAGACTCTGCACTTCTGGGACTTCCCTGGTAGTCCAGTGGTTAAGACTTCACCTTCCAATGCAGGGGGTGTCGGTTCAATCCCTGGTTAGGGAACTAAGACCCCACATGGCTTGCCACCAAACAAAGAAAAAATAACTCCATAAAACAGATGTGATGTTGTAATAAATTCAATAAAGACTTTCAAAAATGGCTCACATTAAAAAAAAAAAAAAAAAGACTCTGCACTTCTACTTCAGGGGGCATGAGTTCAATTCCTGCTCATGGAACTCCCACATGCCAAGGTGCGACCAGAGAAATAGATACATAAAAATTTGAAAAGACAGCCCCACTGCCCCCTCCTGACACTCTCCAACTCCTTCCCTAGCTTTCTTTTTCTTGCTGGCCTTTGTCACCGTCTGCTGCGATGTATCAGATCGTTAAGAGTTCTCAAAGTGTGGTGCCCTGCACCTGTAGCTTCTGGTGGGAATTGGGGGGAATGGAAGCTGTCAGGCCCCACCCCAGACCTACTGAGTCAGGGCCTCTGGAGGTGGGCCCAGCCACCCGCGTGGGATCGAGCCCTCCGGGGCCTCCGAAGCGGCTCAAGCCTGAGCACCACTGCCTGTTCCTTGTTTACTGTCTGTTCCCCGCGAGGAGAATGGAAATGCTGCAACAGCCAGGATTTCACCTTCTGTTCCTGCTACATCTCATGTCCCCAGGAGAGAGGCTGAGGCTGAGTACACACCCAATAAATAACGTTCTGCTGCTGCTGCTGCTAAGTCGCTTCAGTCGTGTCCGACTCTGTGCAACCCCATAGAGGGCAGCCTGCCTACGAGGCTCCTCTGTCCGCGGGATTTTCCAGGCAAGAGTACTGGAGTGGGGTGCCATTGCCTTCTCTGAATATGTTCTGAATGCAGTACAAAGGAAGGAACTCAGAACTTTCACCAAAGCTTCTGAGGCAGGTGCTGCTATTAACTCTCCAACACAGTGCCTGGCACAGAGGCCCAGAGTCAGGAAGCCACCTTCAAGGCTGAGGTGACACGGCTCACTCAGAGGAGCAGAGCCAGGGTTCAACCCAAGCAGACTGGCTCCAGGGCCCCATTGGTGATCAGCGCTCCAGGCTGTCAGCCTCCGGGGTGCCAGGAGAGATATGGGGGTGAACTGCCCTCTGCCCAGCGGGGGAGACAGGAGGACAGACTCATCTGCTTGCTCACCCCCTATCCTGGCTCACGAACCTCTGTCAAGTGATCGATTAAACAATGACAAATGGATCTATTCACTCCTGCCCCCCAAAAAACTCCACACCTTTCATGCTTTGGCCAGATCCCACCTCTGGGCCTCCTGATTCCTGCTGCCCTCATCCTGGGCTGTGGATCACCTGGGCTTGTGTCTGGCTCCCTCACCAGACAGGGAACTCTTGAGGGCGGGGCAGGGCTGAGGCTGCTCTGGGTCCCCAGAGTCACCCAGCATGGGGCCTGGTCTTGGGAGGTGTTTACAGGATGAACTCTTCCTTTTTCTTGGCCACCTAACTCCTCTGCACCCTCTGAAACTCAGTTCTGGTTCAGTTCCTCCACACTGATCAGCGGCCCCTAGGGGCTCCCACAGCACCTTGGGGGCATTTCCATTACTGCACAAGCTATGACAACTTCCAGCTGAGAGGTCCTCAGAAAACAGGGGTCTGGGTCTGGGTCCCCAGCATCACCTAGCAGAGTGCCTGCAATGCAGGCTACTTCAAGTTGTGTCAGTTTAGATTCTTCTCTGGTGTCACCAACTCCATGAGTCCACCCTGAACCCTGAATTTCTTCTCTTAGCTCTCAAAGACTAGTGCCGCCTCTTTTTAGTTCAGAAAGCTCTGGCTTGAGATTCCCTGTCCTTCTTCCAACCAAACTGAATTATCACTAGCTCCCCAGTGCCCAGCAAAGGCCCTGAGTAGGACAGGAATGGCCTGGGTGGGGAAGTGCAGGAAGGAGGGGGAGAAAAGGCAACAGGAGGTTCCCGAAGTGGGTGGGGCCATGAACCTGAGACACTGACATCACCCTGCCCACTTGCTCCACCTAAGCTCTGCCCTCAGGGTGGCACCCCCAAACCCGCTCCCCCTCAGGTTCCCCTGATTGAAGGCAGGAGGAGAAGGGGACAACAGAGGACGAGATGGTTGGATGGCATCACTGACTCAACGGACATGAGTTTGAATAAACTCCGGGAGTTGGTGATGACACGGAGGCCTGGCGAGCTGCAGTCAATGGGGTCGCAAAGAGACACGACTGAGCAACTGAACTGAACTGAACTGAACTCTGTCTGCCCCTGGGAAAGAGGCTTTCTCTGACTTATTCGGGTTGTAGCCTCGACTCCTAGGGCAGTGCTGGGCACAGTGTACTCAGTATTTAGAGAATAAAAGATGACACCATGCCCTCACGTGCACCATCGAGTATCCAACGCCTCCGGGACCCGTTGCCCCAAAGACTTCGCAAGATGCTTCCCCCTAGTCCCGGGCGCCCAGGGCCAGCGCCCGCCGCAGGCCGAGGGGACGCCCCCACCCCGTCATCTGCCCCTGCGTAGGCGCCCAAGGCCACTGGCCTCTGCCCCTCCTCCGCGCGCCCCCTAGCCAAGGGGATCCCTCCCGCCGCCATGCCCCACGCGAGCTCTCACAACCCTCTCTCAGGCCCACGGACTCGGCTCCCCAAGCCTACTTCCCGGCCAGGCCAAGTCCCCTGCAATTCCCCTTCTCCCGTAACTCACCCGCTTCAAACAGTGTTTCCCGCCACAGCCCACGCCGCCGTGACCCCTGACTCCGGCGCGCGCAGGCCCAGAGGCGCAGCGCGCCGAGCCGGGTCACGCCCCTCCCGCCCAAATAGGGGAGGGCACGCCCCCTTTGCCCATGCTCTTGGCCACAGGCCACGCCCCCTCCTTCCAACTCGGACGGTGGTCTAGTCCCCTTGCTGACGTATCCTCGCCAGGCCACGCCTCCTCTGACGCGTGTGGCTCAAAGCTACGCCCTCTTCCTTACCGCAGGGTTGAGACCCAGTGTTCTCTGCGCACGCGCAGCGGTTCTGGGCACCGGCCCTCCCTTCGACCCTGCCCGCTCTACGGTGCTGGGCGCACATCATCCACCCCACCCGCTTCCTGGCCGAGGCCTTGTCGGGAGGACCGCCTGGGCAGTGTTCCTCCTTCAGCCCGCAACCTGACCTTTTCCCTCCCCGTAAAGGCTGGCCCATGCGCGCTCAGATCCTGGCCAGGTTGGTTCTCCTGTCTTGCGACCTCGGCTTCCCCATCTGGACTCTGCGCAGGGCAGGCACATCTCTAGAGCGAGAGGCACTTTGCTTGGGATAGGACGATCGCGTGTAACTACTCTCACTTCCTCCGTTCCCTCTCCCCTCTCTACAAAAATATATTTTTCAGTACCCCACCCACCCCTCCAGACAACACCCTCTTCACCCTGGACTGGGACTGTCCATTCAGCTCACCTCGGTGTCCCCTCACGGCCTGGCGCTGAAGAAATTAGGGGAAGTCCACTGCCTTTCCTTTGAACTCATCTGGGACTCTTTTGAGGCCTTGCCTGACTTCCTACTCATTTCCCACATTGTCCCATGCTGCCCCCATTAAAGCCCCCATTCGCTTACCTTCTGTCAGTCCCTGCTCAGCCCCCCATGACCAGCCCTGACTGGTGGTCAACTCCAAGGAGGGACTTTATCTTTTTATTTATTTGATTTGATTTGAGGCCGTGTGGCCTAGCTTGCAAAATCTTAGTTCCTGACCAGGTATTGAACTCAGTTCCTGGCAGTGAAAGCATAGAGTCCCAACGACTAGACCACCAGGGAACTCCCTAATACAATTTTTAAAAGGTCCATTTACAAGTATTACAAAATATTGGCTATTATTGTCCATGTTGTACAACACATCCTTGAGCCTACCTTACACCCACAGTTTTTACCTCCCATTCCTCCACCCGTTGTCCCTCCCCCCACTGGTAACCACTAGTTTGTTCAGTCTGTCAATCTGCTTTACTGTTATAGTCACTGTTGTATTTAGATTCCGTGTGTAAATGATACACAGTATATGTGTTTCTCTGTCTTATTTCACTTAGCATAATGCCCTCCATGCAGAAGGAAATGGCAACCCACTCCAGTGTTCCTGCCTGGAGAATCCCAGGGACGGAGGAGCCTGGTGGGCTGCCGTCTATGGGGTCACACAGAGTCGGACACGACTGATCGACTTAGCAGCAGCAGCAGTGCCCTCCGTCCATCCATGTTGTTGCAGATAGCAAAATTTCACTCTTTCATGACTGAATAGTATCCCATTCTGTGTGTATGTATGACACCTTTCATTCATCTGTTGATGAACACTTAGGTCGCTTCCATATCTTGGCAATTGTAAATAATATTGTTACAAACATTGAGGTGCATGTATCCTTTCAAATTTAGTGTTTGGGGTTTTTTGGATATATATCTAGGAGTGGGATTGCTGGGTCCTGTGACGGAGTTCTAGTTTTAGCTTTTTTTTTTTGACCCCAATGAATGGCGTATGGAATCTTAGTTCCCCAACCAGGCACTGAACCCAGACCCTGAGTCCTAACCACTGGACTGCCAGGGAATTCCCCTAGTTTTAGTGTTTTGAGAAACCTCCATACTGTTTTCCACGGTGTCTGCAAAGAGAGAGACTTTATCGTGTTCACTGATGTTTCCAGTGCCAGAGAGTGTATTTGGCACATAGTAAACGCTCCATGGGACTTCCCTGGTGGCTCAGATGGTAAAGAATCCGCCTGCAATGTGTGGAGAACCTGGGTTCTTCCTGGGTTAGGAAGATCCCCTGGAGGAGGGCATGGCAACCCACTCCAGTATGCTTGCCTGGAGAATCCCCTTGGACAGAGGTGCCTGGCGGGCTACAGTCCATGAGGTCACAGAGTCAGACATGACTCAGCAACTAACCACAGCACAGCACAAATGCTCCAAACCTATCTGTTGAATGAATGACATCTGTGTCCTGAGAATAACCAGCACAGTGCCTGACCCACAAATCAGCCTCAGCCAATACTTGCTGATTGAATGAAAGCCCCAAGCCCTCCTCCACTTAAACTCTCCCTGACCTTCAGGAGTGGGCTCCAACAACCAGATGACCCTGAGATTGTCAGGGCCTCTCCTGGGCCCCCAGAGCGCCTAGTTACATCACCCTGAACCCTCCCTAGTCCAGCACCAGGTCTAGGGGTTTGGTGTTCACGAAGACCCTGGCAGCCCATCCCCATCTCAGACTCATTCTGAATCAGAGCAAGTTTCTAGTCATACTTTATTTTCCTGTTTTTGTTTTTTTTTTTTTTTTTTTAGTTTTTATTAAATAAAAGGAGCAGAGGGGGGAGCCTGTGGTCTCCGGGCTGTGGGAGAGCCACAGGCCCTCCTGCCTCCGTTCAAGGTGCACTGCATGGTAGGCTTGAGGTGTAAGCTGGGCGGGGAGGGCAGCTGGGAGTGCTGGAGAGGTCAGAGGTCAGGACCTATGACCCCGGCCAGCCCTCTCAGGAAGACTCAGTGGGCAGGCAGGGAGGGCTCCTGGACCCCAACTGGGGCTCATCCTGAGGGCTGGCAGGGGGCCAAGGCCTGAGCTCCAAGCTGCAGAGCGGGAGTCCAGACCCGGCCGGGTTCCTTCCCACCCCAGTGTCCAGTCATTGGGGGTGTGCAGGGCGGTGGGGCAGGGTGCCCGGGCCCCTCACTCATGGACGTCCCAGATCTCAGACAGCAAAGGCGGCAGCTTCTTGTCCTGGAGCCGCAGGGCAAAGACCTGCTCCGAGTGCACAGAGCTGAGCGTGCGCAGGCTCACAAGCTTCATCAGCATGCGGGGGAAGCGCAGCTGGTCCTGCGAGGGGACAGGAGCGGGTGGGCGCAGGGCGGCCCACCAGAAGGGCCCCCCCCTGCCCCTGGAGAGGCAGTGTGGGGCCCCTGGGCGTGGACTTGGCCTGACTCCTTGATGAGGGGACAGGGGCCTGGAGGACCAGCTTTTGAAAGGACACTGATCAGAACTCAGCTGCTGGGGGGCGCCAGGGACGTAGGAAGCTGACCCTACACGGGTCTAGATTTCCTCGGGAGGGTCTGGGCTCTGGTACCTGTGGCCTCTTGATGCGGGTGTAAGACAATAGCGCGTCCACGTAGGGCTGCTGCAGGGCCTCCACTCGGCTGGGCTCCTGCACGTTGGGCCGGTCGGCTGAGAAGATGTTGATGGCGATGAGGAGGGCGTACTCGGCATCGTCCAGGCCCAGGCGCCTCATGGCCCGCGAGAACTCAAAGATGGGGTTGATGAATTCCACCTGCAGGCCTGCAGAGGCAGGAGACTGGTTCTGATGACCACTCTGACCCTAAAACTGGCCCCCATGCCTGGCCACTGGCACTGCCCACTGTCAGCAGAGCAGGGGAAACGGCAGCAGGTAGACAGCCGGTCACCCTGTAACCCCACTGCCCACCAAGGGCTTGGCACGTCATAGGTGTGCCATACGTCTTGCCTGAATGGAGGAATGAGTAATGAGTGCGAACATTTATTCAGAAGCTTCTACCACCCCGTCACCCCCTTCGCTTCCTTCCTGGTACCTCTCCTCTGGAAAAGGAAAGATGTTTAATCCCAGGTCACCTTACATCACCCCGAGGTGGCTTCCCCTGCTCTCGCAGTGAAGCAGAACTCATTTCCAGCTGTGACTCATTCATTCATCAAACCTGATTGAGCACCCACTGCATATCAGGTCCTGGGCAGAGACTTGTAAGACAAAGCCCCCTGCTCCGGTGGAACTTGCATTTGGGGCTTGAAGGGACAGATAACAGACAAGCCTATAAGTAGGCCATCCACCCTGTGAGATGATTCTAATGGATCGAGGTAATGCAGGGGAGGGTAATGGGGGCCAATGAAAATCACGTCCACATCTTAGACATGAGGGTCACCACAAGGTGACAGTGTTGGAAGGCCTCCCTAGCTGCAGGGTGTCTGGCTCCAAAGAGGGGAGGGAGGGAGTTAACAGGATGTGCTAGTGTTCCCTGGAGGGTGCCACCAGTCTGTTTGGCCTGGGACTAGGCTACCTAGGCCCTGGGACTTTGAGTATTAAAGCTCAGAAGGAGACGTGCCTGGTGGCAGAGTGGGTAAGAATCCGCATGCCAATGCAGGTGACTCAGGTTAGATCCCTGGTCCAGGAAGATACCACAAGCTGCAGGGCAACTAAACCCATGCACTGCAACTACCGAGGCCACCTGCCTAGAGCCCGTCACACACACGAGAAGCCCGCGCACGGCAACTAGAGAGAAGAGCCCACTTGCCGCAACTAGAGGAAGCTCCCGAAAAGCAACGAAGACCCAGTGCAGCTAAAAACAAATTAATTAAAAAAAAAAGAAAAAAAAGCTTGGAAGGTCCCAGGCAAACTAGGACAAGATGGTCATCCTAGTTCTGGAAAGAGGGACCAGCAAACGCAGAAGCTGTGAGGCGACAGCACGTTTGGTGGGTTCAAATAACAGGGAGGCCACCGTGGCTGGAGGAGGGTGAGTGAGGGGAGGGTGGGAGATGAGGGCAGGGGAGAATGAGGCCACGCCCCACAGGGCCTGTGGGCCAGGTGAGGACTCTGGCTTTTCTCCCAGTGTGACGGGAGCCACGGATGGTGCTGAGCACAGGAGGAACGTGAGCTAAAGTGGTTGTTAACTGGATCCTTCCGATGACTGTGTGAACAAACACACCAGGCTGGGGTGGAGGTAGAAGCCCAGCAAGGGGCCCTGCAATGTTCCCAGAAGGGCAAACTGAGGCCTGGACTGTGACAATGGCAGAGGATGGGGCAGTAGGGGAAACCAACCCCCACTCCAGCCCCATCTCACTGTGCTGCAGCTGCCCAAACCGCCCTGTGGTTCCTTAAAACCATCCGCTCTTCCCCACCCCAAGACCTTTACACATGCTGAGACCCCTGCCAGCAACACCCTCCCAACCCCCAGTGCTCCCCTGCCAAGATTATACTCAAAGGGTTACTGGGACGGCCCTGGGTATTGGGAGAGCCAGGAATTAAGAGGAAGGAAAGATGGGGTGAGGAGCAGATGTCTAGGAGTACAGAGAAGTGCCCCACAGAGAGAGGACGGGAGCGAGCAGGACTCACTGAGCATGCCCAGAGGCGGAGAGAGTGAGGCCCTGCACTTGTGTTTCCTGGTAGCTAACACTACTCCCCACCTCCCTTGTCCTCTGGTCCCACTGAGCCACACTACCTCCAGAAGCCCATCACCTCAGTTACATCCCCAGGGAAGTGCTCTTGGAGGGCAGGGACCAGGGCTGCCCTGTACAGTTGGGGAGGCTGTGCATTTCCCAATGGACTGAGATCCAGCCTCTCTCACATGAGACCAGGGCTGGGGAGGAAATAGTGTCTTTCCTTAATTCCTACCAAGATGCCCTATATGACAGCACATACCCCTCTGTCGCATCCTGCTCTATGTGCCCCATGTGCAGAGTCAGGGCTCAATAACCTCACTGTGCTCTTAGCTCTCACTGTGAGGTGGGTGCGCTCAGCCCTCACCCTATCTGGGATGTGAACAGATGGAAGCTCAGACAGGGATGAGAGGCCCTGGGTCTCCTGGCCAGCAGGGACCCCACTGCCCAGCCTGCACTTGGCCATACCCGCGCGGTGGAAGTCATCCTTGCTGTAGGTGAAATCCTTTAGGAAGGTGATGCACTCGGTCTCGTGGTTGTAGCGTCTGGCCGTCTCCAGTAGCATGATCTGAGGGTGGTGGAGGGGAGGGGGGTGGGAAGGGGCTGGGCAGGGGCTGGAGGAGCCCTGTGACCCTTCAGCCACTGTCCTTCCTCTACTGGCCTGAATGGACGAGCCCAATCTTGCTGGGATCATCCCTTGCCCACCCCACCATTCTCTCAGCCACGGGGCCTACAGCCAGCATGCTGGACACTCCAAGCTCTCTCCCTTCCCCAGGTTCGGCACCCCCAGCCTTCTCCACTCAGGACACTCTCCCTAAGTGCTTATTAGACACAGGGAAGAGCTTTCAGTCTGTTCTGTTCACCACCACGCCCCCAGCACGTGGAATAGGGCCTGGCATACACTAGACACTCAGCACTTACTCATTACCATGGTTTTGGTTCAAACATCAACTGCCTGAACAAGCCTTGTCAGCATGTTCCCTGAAGTGTGGCCCTCCAGCCCAACCCTCAATTATTCTCCATCTCAGGCCGTTTCCTTTCCTCGCCATCACAGGAAGCTCTGATGACTTGTTTAGCATTTAACGTTCTCCTGGAGAATACCACCCGCACCAGGGCAAGGCCTAGAGTCTGCTTTGTTCCTATGCTCCCGGCATCTCTCCTGGGGTTTATCTCAGGACTTCCTCAAGGGCAGGATGAAATGGACTCCCCGAGACTGGGCAGGCTGGCCGTTACCTCAATGGTAGAGGCCTTCAGGAGGGCGATCTGGTCTTCGCGACCCAGCTGCAGGAAGCCAGGCACCTGTTTAGCGAAGTCCACGATCTCCTGCACGGAGATGATGGCCAGCTCCGTGAAGTGGGCGAAACGCTGCTGGCGAGCATCACGGGACTGCGGGTCTGCGCCCAAGGGCCAGGGCTGGGGACACAGGGTGGGGGGGGCAGGTTACTATCAGCATGTCTCCGTGAGCCCAAGCCTACCCCATCTCAAAGCGCCTGTTCTCTGGAGCCTCATTCTCTCCCTGTGCCCTGGACTGTGGCCCTGTCGACTTGACCACGCTGGGCGCATCGTCCCTCGAGGCTGTGGAAGGGGCCGTACCGTGACTTTGGGCTGGTCGGAGAAGGAGCGTTTATTGCACTGCAGCTGGGCCGCCACCAACTGCTGGATCATTAGTTCCTGAGCAGCTGTTAACTGGATACCTTCACCTTCTCCGGAGCCCTGGCCACCCCCGTCGGACCCTCCAGGGGAGGCCCCAGGCCCAGAAGCTGGGCTGCTGCTGCTGACTCCTGGCCCCGTGGGTGACGACTGTTGCTGCTGCTGCTGCTGTTTCCGAATCTTCTTCTTCCGGATCTGTTCTTTAGAGAGGACGCCTGGTGGGGAGACACAGGCCTCAGCAGAGGCTCCAGAGCTGGACAGGGGCTGGCCTGGCCCCACTCCCTCCCCAGCACTCACATTGCTCCCGCATCCCTGCCTCCTTGCATTTCCGCAGCCGGCATTGCTGGCACTTGCGCCGCATGAAGGCGTCCATCTGGCAGGTGCCACCGCCCCGGCAGGCATAGCGCCCCGCCCCGCCTCGGATCACACTTCGGCGGAAGAAGCCCTTGCAGCCTTCACAGCTGAGCACGTTGTAGTGGAAGCCGGAGGCTGTGTCCCCGCACACTTGGCACAGCTCGTCGCCCAGCATCTTTGGAGCTGGGCCCTTCTTTCGCTTGCGCTCCGGCTCCTCTGCTGTGTCTAGGATGACTGGCGTGGGTGGACAGAAGCCATGAGACAGAGCCACAGGATAAACAGCAGCCAGAGGGACAGGTCCATGAGAGATCATAGGCAACGAATCAGAGTGTGGAGGGGGGCCCACGGAGACGGTGATTCAGAGGGAAAGATGTGTATGTCAGTGAATCCCAAAGAATGGGTCATAATAAGAGGTACCAAGAACTAACAGAAGAAAAAAAAATCAGCAAGACGCTGGGGCTGGCCATCCCCATTTCTGATCTTTCTCTCTTTCTAGATTCCTCTCTGAGCCTCCATACTAACTCCCAACCCATGTCCCTGGACCCTGTCTCACCCACGACGGAGGCTGAGTCGGCCCCATCAGTGCTTGGGGCATCAGGATCCGCCCCTCCAGGGCATGGTTCAGGACCATCCTCCTTTCCCCCAGGTGAAGAAGAGGGGGTGCTGGGGCCATTTCCTGGGAGAGGGAGACAGTGAGTTTCGGCTGACAATAATCTGATGGGAGAATAGCTGTGTTGGGGAAGGGGGGTCACTCACCAGGCAAGGGGGTGTCCACGGAATTCGTGGTAGGGGTGGACATGGTGGGGTCACGGAGCAGCCTGCAGGATACAGGGGGGCGGAGAGCCTTGTGGGGCCAGGGAAGGTCAGAGTAGGCCAGCCACAGGTCTTGATGAGGGTACCTCTCTTTCCTCCATCTCTCACACTCTTCCCCTACTTCGTACAGATCCCACCCCCAGTCTCTGCCAGCCTACAGACCCTCCTATTCCAGTTCTAATAGGGCCCGCCCCCTTTCTGCTCCAGGACAGCCTTCGGCTGGGTCTCAAGCCCTGCCCTCCCCTACTGTCAGCTCCCCTCTTTTAGGCTCCCTCCATCCACTCCAGACCTCGCCCACCGGATTTTTCCAGACACTATCCCTTCGGCTTCGAGGGCTCCGCCCTCACTTCCTCTTTCCCCTACAGCTTCACCCCACCTCCGCCGAGGAAGCACCCCCATCTCTCCTTCGGACCCCTGCTCAGTCCATAATGCTCCGCCCACATCGTTTCTTTCTAGGCCCCGCCCCATCTGCGCCCTTCACGGCCCCCCGACCTCCTCCCATCATGCTCCGCCCTCACACCTCTCTCCAGGTCCCGCCCCTCTCCGAACAGCAGTGGGGGGCGGGGCTCATGGCTGCGCGCGAGGGTCTCGTGGGCGGCCTCTCTTACTGGGGGTCCACTACTCCCGTTGCCTTGGAAACAGCCGGGGGGCGGCGCGAACTAGGAGGGGAGAGGGTGCGAGGAGAGAAGGGGGCTGAGCCAAGCAGCGCAGGGAACGCCGGGAAGCCCCAGGCCCAGGGCTCCTCCCGCGCCGCCCCAAACTTGAGTGCACCTGCTTCTGTTCCCTTGCTCTGCCTTCTCTTCCTTCTTCTCCGTAGCCCCTGGCACGCCGCCGCGACTCAGGTCCCCTCAAAAGTAACTTCGCCACTTCTTCCGGCAACCCCACCGTGCGTCACTTCCGGGAGTGGGCGGGTAGTTGCGATGACGAAATTCCGGCTCGTCCCGGGATAGCCTAATGGGCTGCCCAACGTGGAAGTCGTGGACCCGCCAGAAGTTTGCGTTTCCGGGTAACTAGGATGTGGGCCGGCAGAAGAGTTCCTGACCCATTCAATGAAATGTTGGGCAGTAGGGCGGCGTGAAGGTCAAAGTCGCTCAGTCGTGTCCCCACTCTTTGGGACCCCATGGACTGCAGCCCACCAGGCTCCTCTATCCATGGAATTCTCCAGGCCAGAATACTAGAGTAGATATCCGTTTTCTTCTCCAGGGGATCTTCCCAACCCAGAGATTGAACCCAGGTCTGACGCGTCGCAGGCGGGTTCTTTACCTGGTTCTTTACCAGGGCGGCGTGGTGAGTCCCAGATCTTCCCGCCCCTCCCTGTGTAGCCTTAAACTCTGTCTCTTGCTCGAGGGCCAAAGGTTTACTCGGCATCACCTCCCCAGCTGCGGCTCCTTTTGGCACACGGCTGATTAAAAGAATGTTTGTCCTTTTTAAGTTGTGGTAAGTTTTCTGATTTTGGAGGAGCGCTGCTTACTGGTTTCAAATAACTGAAATTACCAACCTAGACCTAGTAAAAGCATATTTTGAAAATAATTTGGTGGGACTTCTCCGGTGGTCCAGTGGCTAGGATTCCAGGCTCCTAATTCAGGGGGCCTGGGTTTGATCCCTTCTAGGGGAACCTGATCCCACACGCCACTAAGGCACAGGGCAGCCAAATAAATATATTAAAAATAAATCCAACTTGCAATGCAGGGAATGAGGGTCCCATCTCTGGTCAGGGAACAAGGATCCCAGTGTGGGGGGGCGGTTAGAGCAACTAAGCCCACGTGTTCCAGAGCCTTCCTGCCACCAGAGTGCACGGCCAGATCAAAAGATCCAGCATGATGTAGTGAAGATCTCAACTGAGACCCAACGCAGTCAAATAAATACTTTTTTTCTTTTAAGAAAGAGACCTGGTACAAGATGATTCAGCTTTGGGTTTCCCTAGTGGCACAGTGGATAAGGATCTGCCTGCCAGTGCAAGGCACACCGGTTCTATCCCTGGTCTGGGAAGATTCTATGCAGAGGAGCAACTAAGCTCATGGGCCCCAAATACTGAAGCCAGCACACCACATCAAGTGTAGCCCCTGCTCATGGAAACTAGAGAAAGCCCATCCTAAACAGCAATGACCCAGCACAGCCAAAAATAAATGATTTGGCCTTTATTAACAGTAAAATTCTCTCAGTCCTGTCCAACTCTTTGCAATCCCATGGACTGTATAGTCCATGGAATTCTCCAGGTCAGAATACTGGAGTGAGTAGCCTTTCCCTTCTCCAGGAAATCTTCCCAACCCAGGGATTGAACCCAGGTCTCCCACGTTGCAGGCGGATTCTTTACCAGCTGAGCCACAAGGGAAGCCCTTATTAACTAGCATGATGCATCTTACAAGCGAAGAAACAAAAGACAGATGAGATACCACACGCCAGGGTGTTCCATAAGCAATCAAAAGAATAGGGGTGGACAGGGCTAAGGAAGCCATTTGCGCAGCTGGGGGCAGCACCCTCCGAGAGTGAGCCCGGACCCATGGGTGCTTCAAGACCTGGGCCAAGGGCAGCCGCTTCTAGGGCTGGTATCTGAGAAGCCTGGAGATCAGGTCCCAAGCCCCCAAAGGTATTGATGCAGGAAATCTTACATCAACCTGATGAGACCAGAGAAGAAAGAGAAGTATGGTTACTTTCCTTGGTCCATTCAAGGCACTGGCTGGGATCATAGCAGACCACCTTTGTGTGTGCCCCAGGCTCCCAGCCACCCCTTACCCCCAGCCCCCGCATGAATGCCCAGAGTGTGGCCATCCCACCTTGAGGATGCCTCTGTAGGTCTCACTATGGGAGGTGCTCTCAAAGGGCGGATTTCCCACCAGCAGCTCATAGCAGAGCACCCCTAGGCACCATAGATCTATCTTCTCATTGTATGTTCTCCCCTCAATCATTTCTGGGGGCAAGTAGTCCAGCGTCCCACACATCATCTTTCTCCTAGAGAAAGGAACATTAAGTGGAGGCTCAGTAGAAGGGACACTCTCCTTCCCCAGCATCTAATCCTGGGCAATCCCCTCTCAAGCACAGGAACTTGGAAAGACCAAGTTTTCATATGAATTAAGGTTCAGAGAGGCAAGCCCTGGGACCAACAATTCCATATTCTGATATTCTTCCTACATTATTTAGCTTATGATCTAGGAAGTTGTGGAACAAACTGATGGTCCACCAAGAGGGACCAAGTAAATTAATTATGGTTTATTGATAGAGTAAAATTCCTGGAATTATGGCACAATCATTTTTAATGTACTTACATGGAAACTTATTGGTATAATTTTATGTAAACATTAAAAAATAGAAGATATAGTTGAACCACATTCTTTCAGTCTACAAATACTTATTAAAATATGCATTTCAAAAGGCAGCATTAAAATACAAACCCAGGTTTGTAGCTGGGTCTTACATGTGAAATGAATTACGTTGGATCATTCTTAACTGGCACCCAGGGTGCCACCGCCTGTCCTACCTTAGAGAGGGTGTGTGCACAGACCAGCCAAAGTCTGCTATCTTCACCTCACCCATGAGCCCCAGCAGCAGGTTCTCTGGCTTAACATCCCTGTGAATCACCTTTTCATGGCAGTACGTCAGAGCATCTGCCAACTCCTCCATTACCTGTGTGAACAGAGAAAAAGCAGTCTGGAAATGAAGCCGGCCATGAGGTGATGATGGCTGTCATTCCCACCTGGAGCCCAAAATCCAAAATCCCTGGCTTTCTAAGTCAGTTTCATTCATTTATTCAGTGAACTCCCTCACAGCCTTTCATGTTTCTTTCCATAAGGTAATGCAGTTAGATTCTGTTGCTTAAAACCAAAGAATGCAAACTTATACACACTACTTATTAATGTCCCAGGGATAATTATTCAGTTCAGTCGCTGAGTCATGTCCGACTCTTTGCGACCCCATGGACTGCCGCATGCCAGGCCTCCCTGTCCATCGCCAACTCCCAGAGTTTACTCAAGTTGAGTCAGTGATGCCATAGGGTATCCAAATGTAAAATTGATAGAAAAAAGCAATTCAGGACTTCCCTGGTGGTCCCGTGGCAAAGAATCCACCTGCCAATGCAGGGGACACAGGTTCAAGTCCTCATCTGGGAAGATTCCACATGCCACAGAGCAACTAAGCCAGTGCGCCGCAACTGCTGAGCCTACGCACCCTGGAGCCCATGCTTCACAGCAAGAGAAGCCACTGCAATGAGAAGCCGGTGCAAGTAGAGAAAGTCCCACATGTCTACAAAAACCCTGCACAGCCATAAATTAATTCATTAATTCATACAAGTTTTTTTTTTTTTTTTAAAAGAAGCAATCTGAACCCTCATGAAAGCCATAAGCAGTGACCCTTATGAACCCTAGCCCTCAGCCTCCTCTGCCTCACCGTGGCGGTACACTGTTCATCAAACGTGTGGCTCTTTTGTAGCTCCTTGTAGAGCTCACCCCTTGGAGCATATTCGAGAATCAAGTACACCCGGCGTGCATCATGGAATTAGTTGTACAGGCGAAGGATACTGTGCTGTCTAGGGGCCAAAAGGAGGAAGGGTCAAGACTCCTCCCTGAGGGCCAATTCATGATGCTATTACAAATGACTGGTCACACAAAGGGGCAAATTGTGCTGGGGCCAGGAGAGTAACAGCTCCATCTGGAAGTCTGTGAGGGGGAAAAACGCACGGGAATCTCATTCATACAGAGACTGTCCTTACTGGAGGTGCACCTGGATTTCAATTTCCCTGCACGGCTGGTGTTGCAGTCCTTCCTTCTCTATCTGGGACTTGAAGAGGACTTTCAGGGCCACAATGAAATGGCTTTTCTTGAGGCGAGCCAGGTACACATTCCCAAATTTTCCCTTGCCGAGAGGATGCCCGATTTCAAAATCATCAATTGTGAAACGCCGCCTGAGAGGAGAGAAAGAAAAGAGCCTCAATTTAGGAGGTGGGTGGAGAGTCGGGGATCCTTCATGCTTGCCTATGTTCTTTCGCTTTTGCCTCCCCGGACCCCTTTTCCTTCTCCCATCCAAGTACTAACCAGGCCCGACCCTGCTTAGCTTCCGAGATCAGACGAGATCGGGCGCGTTCAGGGTGGTATGGCCGTAGACCCCTTTTCCTTCTCAAAGGGCCCAGCCAGGGTGTCTGGTCAACAACTGTTAGTCCCGTGAGGCAACACTTGACACGTGCAGCTTGCTCTTGATTTCCGGGTCCCACCTCTCTTCCTCAGGGGTGCTGGGCCCTGTTTGACCTGTTGCAGCTACTAAAAAAAAAGAAAGAAAGAAAAGAGAGGTCCATACTTTCTTCTGTGCACGCCCATCCTCAACAGCTGACACCAGACCTTTCCTCTAAAACCTCTCTGTCTGGTCCTTTCACCTGCGGGCTGACCCCTTCTCGACTTCCTAACAGCTTTTCGGTGGCTCATGACAAGAGATGGTGGTGAGAAGGGCGCCTTCCTCTGCCTTGTGGAGCTGGGTATCCAGGCAGAACACTCAGGATGAGCTTCTTCCGATCCCGACCTGCTCCCACACAGAGGTTCCAGTGGCTGAGCGGACACCACCTGGAGGTTCCATTGTGGAGCACCAGCACACTCTTTATATTAAGTGCTCCAGCCCCATTGGCTGAATAGGTTGGCTTCCATTGGTTGAAGTATCTGAGGCTTAGGCAGTGTACCCAATGGAAGGAGTAGCAATAAAAGCTTCCGCCCCGCCCCCGTAATTTGGGGGCGGGACTGAGGGCGCTGGACCAATGAGAGGGCAGGGCGCGGAGACTGGAAGGCGGGCCCGAGGCACAAAGACAGGCCTGGAGAGAGTAGGAGAAAGCGAGGACTGGCTTGGAGAGGCTGTGATGTGAACACGTTAGTCGCTCAGTCGTGTCTGACTCTTTGCCACCCCATGGACTGTAGCCCGCCAGGCTTCTCTGTCCCTGGGGATTCTCCAGGCAAGAATACTAAAGTGAATACTGGAGTGGATCTCCGTTCCCCATCTTCCAGACCCAGGGATCGAACCCTCATCTCCTTCATTACAGGCAGATTCTTAACCGTTTGAGCTACAAGGAAGTCTTTGTGATGTGACCAGACTGAATGAATGAACAAATAGATAAATCCCTGAACGCCTAAGGGAACTCAGTGACGTAATGCAGGTGTGACTGGTTATAAATCAACCGCAGGAAGCTGCCAGGGAAGGTTGTGCAGTCGACAAACCGCACAGCCACGTGCAGCCCATCCTGACCCAGCTTGAGCGTCCTGTCCTACTCAGGCCTCTCTCCAGGGAAGGTCCCCCTCCATCACTCACATACGTGAGCGTAACCACGGTGGAGCTCCCCGACATGTGTGCTTCTCTCCCCTAATATCCAGTGGCTTGTGTATTCTCCCCCAATACACCTGCCTCCCCCAGCCCAGGAGTGCCCAGGCCATTTGTTCTGGGAGCAAGGACCCACAGATCACTCACTCTCTCCTCTCTCCTGTACTTACTACAGTACTGTTGACCCTTGAAGAAGAGCGGGTGGGCGCTTTAGGGGCGCTGACCTTCAGCACTATCAGAAATGCACACACAGTGTTACAGGGTAGAACCAATTCGGACTCCCTGTGGATCTGTTTCTTTGACTTTAACCTTTTCTTTGCCTTGCTTTTATTATTATAGTCATACATAATGGCCTGCCTCAGGGAAAGCTGCCCTCTCTCGGACTTTTAAAGTGCCTTTGTTCAACTCACAGAGATACAATCTGACTTAGCCTACCTGTGAATGACTGCAGAAAAGGAGAAATTTAACACATCCCCTCCTGTTTTGCAAGATAAATAGCTTTTCTACTTGCCTTCCTCACCTCCTCTACTTCTCTGTTCTATAGAAGAACCTGGCATGCAGACCCAGATGAAATGGTTATTAGACATTAGTATGCCATGTTCTCGGTCAGCCAGCTTTCCCAATAAAGCCATATTCCTTGCCTCCACACCTGGGATTTATTGGCCTGTCATGTGGGCTGCTGAGCATGGAAGAATTGATGTTTTTAAGCTGTGGAGCTGGAGAAGACTCTTGAGAGTCCCTTGGACAGCAAGGAGATCAAACAGTTCAATTCTAAAGGAAATCAACCCCGAATATTCATTGGAAGGACTGATTCTGAAGCTGAAGCTCCAATACTTTGGCCACCTGATGTGAAGAGTCAACTCATTTGAAAAGAACTTGACACTGGGAAAGACTGAGCACAGGAGGAAAAGGGGGCAACAGATGATGAGATTGTTGGACGGCATCATCGACTTGGTGGACATGAGTTTGAGCAAACTCCAGGAGATTGTTCAGGACAGAGAAGCTTGGCGTGCTGGGGTCGCAGAGTTGGACACGACAGGGCGACTGAACAACAACACTTTCAGCACTGTCAAAAATCCACACATAGGATTTCCCTGGTGGCTCATTGGTTAAGATTCTGCACTTCTGATGCCAAGCAGGGCCTTTGGGGCTCCCAGGAACAGAGGTCTTTTTGTCTCCCATTTCTTTTTCTTTTTTGGCTGCACGAGGTCTTCGTTGCTGCATGCAGGCTTTCTCTAGTTGTGGCAAGTGGGGCTACTCTTCCTTGCAGTGCAAGGGCTTCTCATCATGGTGACCTCTACAGGCTGTAGAGTGTAGGCTCAGTAGCTGGGGCTCACAACTGCACGAACCCCCTAGAGCGCAGGTTCAGTAGTTATGGCCCACAGGTTTAGTTAATCTGCAGTTAATCTGTGGAATCTTCCTGGACCAGGGGTCAAACCCTTGTCCCCTGAATTGGCAGACATATTCTTAGCCACTGAGCCACCAGGAAAGTCTGCCTCCTACTTCTTAACAGGCAAGACTCCAGCCTCTGTGACCTCTGAGTTCCAAAGGGCAGAACAGTTGCTAATTAAGGGAGGAGCAGCCCTGAAACCACCTGAGGCAAGATTAAAGGGGCGAATGAGGCTCATCAGGATTAGGAGACTGGACCACCTAAGGCCCTGGACACACCCTAGCCTTGTCAGTAGCCCCATCCTGTTGAAACTTTGCAGAAGAAAGAATTCAAGACTGTTCAGTTCAGTGGCTCAGTGGTGTCCTATTCTTTTCGAGTCTCAAGTCTCTATGTGAGTCTCAAAGACTGTTACTGCTTTTTAAAAAATATACATACTTATTTATGGCTGTACTGGGTCTTCCTTGCTGCATGCAGGCTTTCTCTAGTTATGGAGATTGGGAGCTAGTCTCTTGTTGTGGAGCACAGGCTTAGTTGCCTCATAACTGTGGGATCTTCTCAAACCAGGGATCGAACCT
Organism: Cervus canadensis; assembly: GCF_019320065.1. Taxonomy (NCBI): domain Eukaryota; kingdom Metazoa; phylum Chordata; class Mammalia; order Artiodactyla; family Cervidae; genus Cervus; species Cervus canadensis. The sequence continues at coordinate 21,454,555 of NC_057403.1, read as the reverse complement.
GTACCGCCTATATTGGCAGGCAGATTCTTAACCACAACCAACAGGGAAGGCTGTTACTGCCTTAATCCTTAACATATCCCCTTGCCTGATTAACCTCTCTATTCACCAGGAAGCAGGGCACAGTTCTTGAGGCTCTAGCCTACTGTATTCCCCTGTTGCCTGGCAAAGAAGTACAGCAACTCTTTCTTTCTCCTCCATAACTCTGTCTCTATTTCTGTTTGGCACTGATGCACAGAGAGCCAAGATTTTGGCATCAAGTCCCAGTGTATGGGTTCAAGTCCCAACCTGAGTTACAAAACTTGACTTTCACTGCTGTGGCCCAGGTTCGACCCCTGGTGGGGAAACTAAGATCCTGCAAGCCGAGCAGTGGGACAAAAACGAAAAATTCAGAATACTTGAACAGGTAGAAGATGGAAATTATTCCAAAGTCTTTCCCCCATGATAATCAGATCTATATTGTGTGTATATGATCTATATTGAGTGTATGTGTTTTTTTTAATGGGAATACATGCTCCATGCTCTTTTGCAGATTGTTTTCTCCATTTCAGCTTGGGCTTCAAGTTGTGGAATTTCCCATCCCAGGAGGTTTGCCAGTAAAAGGAGTGGCTAACAGGGATATGGGGGAGGGGAGTGACTGAATGGGTGTTTCTGCCACTTCCTCAGGGTGTAATGTTGAGCCAAGTTATTCACTATTGCTGCGCCCCAGTTTCCTCATCTGTAAATTGTGACCAACGAGAGTTGGCTGTTGCACTGTCATTATGAAAATGGGTGGCCTCATGCTGTATAGGGCCACCTAAGATGGACTGGTCATGGTGGAGAGTTCTGACAAAAAGTGGTCCACTGGAGAAGGGAATGGCAAACCACTTCGTATTCTTACCTTGAGAACCCCATGAACAGTCAGTCAGTTCAGTCGCTCAGTCATGTCCAACTCTCTGTGACCGCATGGACTGCAGCACGCCAGGCCTCCCTGTCCATCACCAACTCTCGGGGCTTGCTCAAACTCATGTCCATTGAATCAGTGATGCCATCCAACCATCTCATCCTCTGCCATCCCCTTGTCTTTCTGCTTTCAATCTTTCCCAACATCAAGGTCTTTTCCAAGTAGTCAGTTCTTCGTATCAGGTGGCCAAAGGATTGCAGCTTCAGCTTCAGCATCAGTCCTTCCAATGGAAATTCGGGACTGATTTCCTTTAGGAATGACTGGTTTGATCTCCTTGCAGTCCAAGGGACTCTCAAGAGTCTGCTCCAGCACCACAGTTCAAAAGTTCATTTCTTCGGCACTCAGTTTTTATAATCCAACTCTCACATCCATGTGTGACTGCTGGAAAATCCATAGCTTTGACCAGATGGACCTTTGTTGGCAAAGTAATGTCTCTGCTTTTCAATATGCTCTCTAGGTTGGTAATAGCTTTCCTTCCAAGGAGCAAGCATCTTTTAATTTCATGGTTGCAGTCATCATCTGCAGTGACTTTGGAGCCCAAGAAAATAAAGTCTGTCACTGTTTCCATTGTTAACCCATCTATTTGCCATGAAGTATGGGACTAGATGCCATTATCTTAGTTTTCTGAATGTTGAGTTTCAAGCCAGCTTTTTCACTCTCCTCTTCCACTTTCATCAAGAGGCTCTTTAGTTCCTCACTTTCTGCCATAAGGGTGGTGTCATCTGCATAGGAGGTTATTGATATTTCTCCCAGCAATCTTGAATCCAGCTTGTGTTTCCTCCAGCCCAGCGTTTCTCATGATGTACTCTGCGTATAAGTTAAATAAGCAGGGTGACAATATACAGCCTTGACGTACTCTTTTTCCTGTTTGGAACCAGTCTGTTGTTCCATGTCCAGTTCTAATTGTTGCTTCCTGACCTGCATACAGATTTCTCAGGAGGCAGGTCAGGTGGTCTGGTGTTCCCATCTCTTGTAGAATTTTCCAGTTTGTTGTGATCCACCTAGTCAAAGGCTTTGGCATAGTCAATAAAGCAGAAGTAGATGTTTTTCTGGAACTCTCTTGCTTTTTCAATGATCCAGCAGATGTTGGCAATTTGATCTCTGATTCCTCTGCCTTTTCTAACTCCAGCTTCAATATCTGGAAGTTCTTGAACATCTGGAAGACAGTTTTCATTCTGTCTGCCTCTGACAGATAAGGATAAGAGGCTTATGGAAGCTTCCTGTTGGGAGAGACTGACTGTGGGGGAAACTGGGTCTTGTTCTGATCCAATGTTCTGTTGATGGGAGGGGCTGTGTTCCCTCAGGTTGTTTGACCTGTGACCAAACTATGGTGGAGGTAATGAAGATAATGGCGACCTCCTTCAAAGGGTTCTGCACTGCCTCATCAATGCCCCCGACACCTGCCTCTGCTGGAGACTCCTGGTCACTCACAGGCAAGTTTGTGGGGTCACTGCTCCTTTCTCCTGGGTCCCGGTGCACACAAGCTTTGTTTGTGCCCTCCAAGAGTCTCTCTCCCCAGTCTTGTGTAAGTTTTGTCATCAAATCCCACTGGCCTCCAAAGTCAAATTCCCCTGGGGGTTCTCAGTCCCTTTGCCAGATCTCCTTTGGGAGATCTGTTGTGGATCCTAGAACTTTCTTAACAGTGTGATAATTTCTTTGGTGTAATTATTCTGCAGTTTGTGGGTCATCTGCTCGGTGGCTTGATGGTGGAGTTAATGGAGACCTCCTCCAAGAGGGCTTATGCCACAGGCTGTGTGACCAGCCTCCCGCACCCAGAGCCCGTGGCCCTGCGGCAGGCCACTGGTGACCCAAACCTCCACAGGAGACACTCACACGCGGTTCTGACTCAGTCTCTGCGGGGTCTCTGGGTCCTGGTGCGCGCAAGGTTTTGTTTGAACCCTCCGAGTGTCTCTGGGGGCAGGGGGTTTGATTTTAAATGAGACTTCACCCCTTCTACCGTCTTGCTGGACAGTATGAAAAGGCAAAAAGATATGACACTGAAAGATGAACTCCTCAGGTCGGTAGGTGCCCAGTATACTACTGAAGAAGAGTGGAGAAATAACTCCCGAAAGAATGAAGAGACGGAGCCAAAGCGAAAACAACGCCCAGTTGTGGATGTGACTAGCGATGAAAGTAAAGTCCAATGTTGTAAAGAACAATATTACATAGAAACCTGGAATCTAAGGTCCATGAATCAAGGTAAATTGGAAGTGGTCAAACAGGAGATGGCAAGAGTGAACCTCAACATATTTGGAATCAGTGAACTAAAATGGACCAGAATGGGCGAATTTAATTCAGATGACCATGATATCTACTATTGTGGGCAAGAATCCCTTAGAAGAAATGGAGTAGCCCTCATAGTCAACAAAATGCAGTCTGAAATGCAGTACTTGGGTGCAATCTCAAAAATGACAGAATGATCTTGGTTTATTTCCAAGGCAAGCCATTCAATATCACAGTAATCCAAGTCTATGTCCCAAGCAGTAATGCTGAAGAAGCTGAAATTGAATGGCTCTATAAAGACCTACAAGACCTTCTAGAAGAAATGTTGCAGAAACCAGTACTCAAGAAATCAAGTATGACACTCGGAGAGGTGGAGAACTTAGGCTTATTATGCCGGCGGGCCCAGGGGACTTAACACTCCAAGCTCTGAGCCCCGGACAAAGGGGTTACAGTGTTTTTATACACTGACAGGCATGATTAAGCAGGTTTGCAGGTTTGCAGAGGCTAGGGTGAATGCAAAGAGCAGGACAAGGGTGAGTGAGATAAGCTCCAGTTCCTAGTATTGTGAGTCCCCACTTTCTGAGACCTACCTGCTCTAGACTTTGCAAGGAGCAAGCTGAGTTACAGAGGCAGAAAGAGCAGGAGGTTATGTAAAAATTTTAAATTTTCCTCTTCACTAACACCCAAAATAGATGTCCTTTTCATCATAGGGGACTGGAATGCAAAAGTAGGAAGTCGAGATATACCTGGAGTAACAGGCATTTGGCCTTGGAGTACAGAATGAAGCAGGTCAAAGGCTAATAGAGTTTTGCCAAGAGAACGCACTGGTCATAGCAAACACCCTCTTCCAACAATACAAGAGATGACTCTACACATGGACATCACCAGATGGTCAATACTGAAATTGGATTGATTATATTCTTTGCAGCCAAAGATGAAGAAGCTCTATACAGTCACCAAAAACAAGATCAGGAGCTGACTGTGACTCAGACCATGAACTCCTTATTGCAAAATTCAGGCTTAAATTGAAGAAAGCAGGAAAAACCACTAGACCATTCAGGTATGACCTAAATTAAATCCCTTACAATTATACAGTGGATGTGACAAATAGATTCAAAGGATTAGATCTGATAGATGGAGAGCCTGAAGAACTATGGATGGAGCTTCGTGACATTGCACAGGAAGCAGTGATCAAGACCATCTCCAAGAAAAAGACCTGCAAAAAGGCAAAACGGTTGTCTGAGGAGGCCTTACAAATAGCTGAGAAAAGAAGAGAAGGGAAAGGCAAAGGAGAAAAGGAAAGATATACCCATTTGAATGTACAGTTCCAAAGAATAGCAAGGAGAGATAAGAAAGCCTTCCTCAACTAGATCTGAAAGAGACACATGCACCCCAATGTTCATTGCAGCACTGTTTATAATTCCCAGGACATGGAAGCAACCTAGATGCCCATCAGCAGACAAATGGATAAGGAAGCTATGGTACATATACACAATGGAATATTACTCAGCCATTAAAAAGAATTCATTTGAATCAGTTCTAATGAGATGGATGAAACTGGAGCCCATTATACAGAGTGAAGTAAGCCAGAAAGATAAAGACCAACACAGTATACTAATGCATATATATGGAATTTAAAAAGATGGTAACGATAACCCAATATGCAAAACAGAGAAAGAGACACAGATGTACAGAACAGACTTTGGGACTCTGTGGGAGAAGGCGAGGGTGGGATATTCTGAGAGAATAACATTGAAACAAGTATACTATCAAGGGTGAAACGGATCACCAGCCCAGGTTGGATGCATGAGACAAGTGCTCAGGGCTGGTGCACTGGGAAGACTCAGAGGGATCGGATGGGGAGGGAGGTGGGAGGGGGAATCAGAATGGGGAACACATGTAAATCCATGGCTGATTCATGTCAATGTATGGCAAAAACCACTACAATATTGTAAACTAATTAGCCTCCAACTAATAGACATAAATGAAAAAAAAATAAAAATAAAATAAAAAAGAAAGCCTTCCTCAGTGATCAATGCAAAGAATAGAGGAAAATAGTAGAATCGGAAAGACTAGAGATCTCTTAAGAAAATTAGAGATACCAAGGGAACATTTCATGCAAAGATGGGCTCAATAAAGGACAGAAATGGTATGGACCTAACAGAAGCAGAAGATATTAAGAAGAGGTGGCAAGAATACACAGACAAACTATACAGAAAAGATCTTCATGACACAGATAACCATGATGGTGTGATCACTCATCTAGAGCCAGACACCCTGGAGTCTAAAGTCAAGTGGGCCTTAGGAAGCATCACTATGAACAAGCAAGTGGAGGTGATGCAATTCCAGTTGAGCTATTTCAAATCCTAAAAGATAATGTTATTAAAATGCTGCACTGCATATGCCAGCAAATTTGGAAAGCTCAGCAGTGGCCACAGGACTGGGAAAGTCAGTTTTCATTCCAATGCCAAAGAAGGGCAATGCCAAAGAATGTTCAAACTGCCGCACAATTGCACTCATCTCACATGCTAGTGAAGTAATGTTCAAAATTCTCCAAGCCAGGCTTCAGCAGTATGTGAACTGTGAACTTCCAGATGTTGAAGCTGGGTTTAGAAAAGACAGAGGAACCAGAGATCAGACTGTCAACATCCACTGGATCATCGAAAAAGCAAGAGAATTCCGGAAAAACATCTACTTCTGCTTTATTGATTACACCAACGCCTTTGACTGTGTGGATCACAACAAACTTGAAAATTCTTCAAGAGATGGGCATACCAAACCACCTTACCGGCCTCCTGAGAAATCTGTATGCATGTCAAGAAGGAACAGTTAGAACTGGACATGGAACAACAGACTGGTTCCAAATAGGGAAAGGCATATGTCAAGGTTGTATATTGTCAACCTGCTTATTTAACCTATGTGCAGAGTAGTACATCATGCGAAATGCCAGACTGGATGAAGCACAAGCTGGAATCAAAATTGCCAGGAGAAATATCAATAACCTCAGATATGTAGATGACACCACCCTTATAGCAGAAAGTGAAGAGGAACTGAAGAGCCTCTTGATGAAAATGAAAGAGGAGAGTGAAAAAACTGGCTTAAAACTCAACATTGAAAAAATGAAGATCATGGCATCCGGTCCTATCTCTTCATGGCAAACAAATGGGGAAACAATGGAAACAGTGACAGACTTTATTTTCTTGGGCTCCAAAGTCACTGCAGATGGTGACTGCAGCCATGAAATTAAAAGACCCTTGCTTCTTGAAAGAAAAGCTATGACCAACCTAGACAGCATATTAAAAAGCAGAGACATTAGTTTGCCAATAAAGGTCCATCTAGTCAAAGCTGTGGTTTTTCCAGGAGTCATGTATGGATGTGAAAGTTGGACCATAAAGAAAGCTGAGCGCCGAAGAATTGATGCTTTTGAACTCTGGTGTTGGAGAAGACTCTTGAGAGTCTCTTGGACTAAAAGGAGATTGAACCAGTCAATCCTAAAGGAAATCATTCCTGAATATTCATTGGAAGGACTGATGCTGAAGCTGAAACTCCAATACTTTGGCCACCTGATGCGAAAAACTGACTCCCTGGAAAAGACTCTGATGCTGGGAAAGATTGAAGGCAGGAGGAGAAGGGGACGACAGAGGATGAGATGGTTGGATGGCATCACCAACTCGATGGACATGAGTTTGAGCAAGCTCCGGGAATTGGTGATAGACAGGGAAGCCTGGCATGCTGCAGTCCATGGGGTCGCAAAGTGCTGGACATGACTGAGCGACTGAACTGAACTGAACTTGTCATTATGATTAAATGAGATAACAAGTGGTGAACATTGCCAGGCTCAAATAAGGAGCTCAGTATGTGTGCACGCTAAGTCACTTCAGTCGTGTTTGACTCTGTGCGACCCTATGGACGGCAGCCTACCAGGCTCCTCTCTCCATGGGATCTCCCAGGCAGGAATACTGCGGTGGGCTGCCATTTCCTTCTCCGGGGGATCTTCCAGACCCAGGGATCAAACTGGAGTCTCTTAAGTATATCTGCATTAGCAAGTGGGTTCTTTCCCACTAGAGCCACCCGGGAAGACTTATTACCTGTGAGCTATGTTTATTCTGGTGAAATTGTTTTTAACTTTTCACTCTTAGAAAAGTGTCAAAGGCTGAAATGGTCTGAAGATGGACAACAATTTGGGGGCAAGTCACTTGGTCTCTATAACCATTCAGGACTGTGGCGGGACTTTCTGTGACAGACCCCTCCCACATATTCTCTGCTGCAGAGTCTCTCTGAAATACCCAGAGAATAGTATCTCATGTGTATTTCCTGAGTTTTTCAGGTGTTAAAAACCACCACCACCACATGTAAGAAATAAACTACTTGATGATTGCAGACTGTTAGCCTGAGGAGACTGTTAACTGAGACTGTGAACTATCCCATCACCTGAATAGCAACCAAGCAGAGAACTGTGCATGAACTGATCACATACCCTGGGACAGCCTTCCCTCACCTTGCCTTTAAAAATGCTTTGCTAAGGCAAGGGGGATGGATTGGAAGTTTGGGATTGACATGTAATATGCTATCTTTAGTTTATTTTTTAAATTAGTAATTAATTAACTTTTGGTTGCACTGGGTCTTTGCGACTGCACACGGCTTTTTCTAGTTGCGGCGAATACAGGCATCTCATCGTGGTGGCATCTTTTGTTGCAGAGCACGGGCTGTAGGGCTCGCAGGCTTCAGTAGTTGCAGGACATGGGCTCGGTGGCTGAGGCTCTCAGGCTCTAGAGCGCAGGCTCAGTAGTTGTGGCCCCCGGGCTTAGTTGCTCCACGGCATGTGGGATCTTCCCGGATCAGGGATCAAAACTCTCCTTCATTGGCAGGTGGATTCTCTACCACTGAGCCATCAAGGAAGCTCCCCTCCTACTGCTTTGGAGCATCTGTCCACAGACGATGAACTCTACCTGCTCAGCCTGGAGCCCGCCTATCTCCTGTTTCGTTAGGAGTATAATTCTTAGAGTTTGAGAAAATTATAAACTAGAACTCAAAAAGAAACTGAGGTGTCAGGTAGGGGGTAGAGCGAATCTTGACTGAGAAAATAGGCCCACATCACCACCTTGTGACCATTTATGGAGTTACAGGCAAGTCCTTTCAGTTCATTTCAGTTCAGTCGCTCAGTCGGGTCCGACTCTTTGTGACCCCATGGACTGTAGCACACCGGGCTTCCCTGTCCGTCACCAACTCCCGGAGCTTGCTCAAACTCATGTCCATCGAGTCAGTGATACCACCCAACCATCTCATCCTCGTCGTCCCCTTCTCCTCCTGTCTTTTCTGACATCAGGGCCTTTTCCAAGGAGTCAGTTCTTCACATCAGGTGGCCAAAATATTGGAATTTCAGCTTCAGCATCAGTCCTTCCAATGAATATTCAGGACTGATTTCCTTTAGGATTGACTGGTTTGACCTCCTTGCAGCCCAAGGGACTCTCAAGAGTCTTCTCCATGCTGTGCTTAGTCACTTCCGTCGTGTCCGACTCTTTGCCACCCCATGGACTGTAGCCCACCAGGCTCCTCTGTCTATGGGGATTCTCCAGGCAGGAATACTGGAGTGGGTTGCCAGGCCCTTCTCCAGGAGATCTTCCCGATTCCCTGGATCGAACCCATGTCTCTCACATCTCCTGGTTTTTACCACTAGCGCCACCTAAGAATTGGGAATGGAAGATGCTAAATCTGGGTGAGGGGACTCTGAGGTGTCAAGACTGAGTATTCTTGCTGCTTGTTGTAAGAGTTGTTGTAGAGAAACTGGCCCTCCACTCTGCTGTGTCAGGGAAATCTCTCGGCGTAACCAGTGCTCAAGGTGGATCGTTAAACATATTTATTGAGTCTTTGTAAGATGCTAGGCGCTGTCCTAGGTGCTGTGGATAGAGTGACAAGGGAAATAGACCAAGATCTCTGCCCTTGTGGAGATCAGATTGTAATTGGGAAACACGTGTTGAAGATAATAAGTCAATTACCAGTGTAGAGTGTATCACTGATTCGAAGAAGCATGTGGCTTACTACTGATAACATTAGTTATGTTGTGTTAATTGCAGTTAATGAAATGTTAGAAGATGTCAAATGCTATGGGGACAAATTTCCTCATGGTCCAGTGGTTAAGAATCTGTCTGCCAATGCAGGGGCCATGGGCTCGATCCCTGGTCCGGGAATACTCCACATGCCTCGGGGCAGGAAAGCACAGGTGCCACAACTACTGAAGCCTGTGCGTCTAGAGCCCGTGTTCCACAAGAGAAGACACCCCAATGCAATGAAGAGTAGCCCCCATTATGCCGTAACTAGAGAAAGCCATGCACAGCAATGAAAGACCCAGCACAGCCAAAAATAAATACATAAACTTCAAGGGAAAGGTATATATTTAAAAAAAAAAAAGCTATTGGGGGGGAAAGATCTGGGTAAAAAAGGTTGGAAATTCTGGGAGAGGATGGTTTCCATATTCAATAGGGTAGACAGGGTAAACATCACTAAGAAGGTGGAATTTAAGCAAAGATTTGAAGGAAGAGAGTGAGTGAGCACGATTTTTCTGGAGGGAAACCACAAGGACAGAACAGCCTGTGAAAAGGCCCTGAGGCAGGAGCATGTCTAGGGTGTTTGAGGAATAGCCAGGAGTCGGGGTGGGGGGGGGGTGAGAACAGACAATGTCGGGGAGGTTGTTCTTCACTCAGTCGTGTCCGATTCTTTGTGACCCCATGGGCTGTAGCATGCCAGGCTTCCCTGTCCTTTAAATATCTCCTGGAGTTTGCTCAGATTCATGTCCACTGAGTTGATATTGCCATCCAACCATCTCATCCTCTGTCTCCCCCTTCTCTTCCTGCCCTCAATCTCTCCCAGCATCAGGGTCTTTTCCAATGAGTAGGCTTTTCACATCAGGTGGCCAAAGTATTGGAGTTTCAACTTCAGCATCAGTCCTTCCAATGATGATTCTGAACTGATTTCCTTTAGGACTGATTGGTTTGCTTTTCGAGGGACTCTCAAGAGTCTTCTCTAGCATCACAGTTCAAAAGTATCAATTGTTTGGCAGTTAGCCTTCTTTATGGTCCAGCTCTCACATCCGTACATAACTGCTGGAAAAACCATAGCTTTAACTATGTGGACTTTTGTTGGCAAAGTGATGTCTCTACTTTTGAATATTCTGTCTAGGTTTATCATAGCTTTCCTTCCAAGAAACATGCATCTTATTATTTCATGGCTGTAGTCACCGACTGCAGGGATTTTGGAGCCCAAGAAAAGAAAATCCATCACTGTTTCCACTTTGTCCTCTTGTATTTGCAAAAAGTGATGGGACTGGATGCCGTGGTCTTAATTTTTTGAACGTTGAGTTTTAAGCCAGCTTTTTCACTCTTCTCTTTCACTCTCATCAAGAGCCTCTTTAAATTCCTCTTTGCTTTCTGCCATCAGGGTGGTATCATTTCCATGTCTGAGGTTGTTGTCAGGCAAGGACTAGTGCCAAATCATATAAGGTCTTTCAATTCAGGAATGCCATTGGTACCTCTGATTCTTTGTTCCTACCTTCTTTTCCCTCGTTTCTCTCATCTCCTCCTGTGTCCTCCCTTCCTTAGAGTGTATAGATTCTGTGGTCAACCACCATAATCGTGCCCTTGCACAAATGACATGATCTCCCTTACTCTTTCTCCCTCAGTCATACTTGCCTGGCAAAACCCCAACCCTGGTTAAAATGAACTCACTGCCTTCTCTGCGCCTGCTCCCACCCAGCTGAACTCGGGAGGGAACACATTTCAGATGTGTGGCTGCAAATACTCAGAACCAAACTGCAAGGCTGCCACAGTTTTCTTCTCCAGTCCCTAAGAAATCATTTTCTCTTCTCTTCTCTCTAAACCTCCAGCCGTTCTCCCCGCTCTTCATTCTCACTTCTTCTTTTGCTGAAAAAAATAGAAACATTCAGAAAGAAGCTTCCTTAAGCTGGCCCCAGGGACGCTACCAGCTCACTTGCAGAGGTGCACTCTTGCCTCTCCCGTGAGCATGTCTGGACGACCTGTAAGAGGACGACCTGTAAGAGGCCAACCGCTCCACTTCAGCACTGCGTCTCCTCTCCTCCCCTACGCAAACATTTCCCTCTTGCAGTGTTTCCTTCTCTCTTGCATCATTATTTGTGCAACACTTGAGCCTTTGCTCCTTTAGGATACCTCTTCACTGAATGCCCCCACTTCCTCGTGGTGCTGTTGAGAATGCTTTCTGAAACTCGGGGGTCCTAGGCCCTCCCGCTTTGTAACCTCACCCTTGACAATCCCTTTCCTCCACCATTCACCTAAGCTACAACACCCTAAAGGAAACCCAAGTTCCAGAGTCGGGGTCCCAACGAGATTTTGAAAGCAGATCTTCTGGCCTCACAGAAGCCTTCTGATGTTGGCCGCCTCAGCTGACATCTGCCTGCAACCCCACGAACCAGAACTGCATGGTCAAGCTGCTTTCAAATTTCGAACCCAGAAAGCTTATCAAAAAAGTAATAAATGATTTTTTTTTCAAATTTTCAACCTTTTATTTTGTACTGGGGTATAGCCGATTAACATTGTTGTGATAGTTTCAAATGAACAGTGAAGGGACGCAGCCATATATATACATGTATTCGTTGTTTCCCAACCCCCTCCCATCCAGGCTGGCACATAGCACTGAGTTCCACGTGCTTTATAGCAGGTCCTTGTGATTATCCTTTTTGAGTATAGCAGTATGTACATGACCTTCCCAAACTCCCTGACTATACTCCTCCCCCAAGGAACCATTAGTTTGTTTTCTAAGTCTGTGAGTCTCTTTCTGTTTCATAAGTAAGTTCATTTGTATCATTTCTTTTTAGATTCCACACATAAGGGATGTCATATGATACTTCACCTTCCCTGTCTGGCTTACTTCACTCAGTATGACTCTCTAGGTCCATCCATGTGGCTGCAAATAGCATTTTTTCATTCTTTTAATGGCTGAGTAATATTCCAGTGTATATACGTGCCACATCTTCTTTATCCAGTCTTCCGTAGATGGACATTTAGGCTGCTTCTGTGTCCTGGCCGCTGTAAACAGTGCTGTTCCTCTTAAACCACTCAGTTTTGGAGTGATTTATTGCACAGCGCTAACAAGTACACCCTCCCCAGTTTGCTTTTCTCTAGTTCTATCTAACCCTTGTAAACGGAAATAGCATTAACACCGTTGTAATAATGTAAATGAATTGTTTTTTTCCTTACAGACTCTTGGGCTGTATCTTGGGCCTTTGGAATCAGAAACTCTGAGGGTGATATCCAGAAATTTAGGGTACTTTTCAGTTGGATTTTTGGATGCTCCTCAGTATTTGAAGTGAAGTGAAGTGAAGTGAAGGGAAGTGAAGTCACTCAGTTATGTCCGACTCTTTGCGACCCCATGGGCTGTAACCTAACAGGATCCTCAGTCCATGGGATTTTCCAGGCAAGAATACTGGAGTGGGTTGCCATTTCCTTCTCCAGGGAATCTTCCCGACCCAGGGATTGAACCCGGGTCTCCCGCATTGTAGGCAGACGCTTTACCATCTGAGCTACCAGGGAAGCCCAATCTGCCATTAAAAACAAATAAATATTTGAATATTAAAAGACAGGCTCCCCATTTCCTACCTCTTCCCCAATCCTGGTACTAAGTGGCCAAAAACTTTTAAATTAAAATGCCATATGATAACAAGAGATTTTGCTAACTGTTCTGGGAGTAACTTACAAGTTGGGAATACCTATGCAGGACCTTCTTAATAGTCACTGCTCTGGGTTACCGATTTCCTTCTATGAAATAAGTTGTAACTAAAAGTCAACCTAGTTTACAAAGCTTTGGAGTTCTCTACTGAGTTGTCTACTGAAGTGTCAAGGTATTTACAGGGGCTCATCTTGGGCTGCAAATAGACTGTGTCTTTCAGGAGGTCTGGGCTGCTCGTTTCCCATCCCAGTCACGCTGGTAGCTGGGTTTTCCATTAGTCATCCCTAGTTGCAATGAGGAAAAGGCAATGGGACTATGAACGGTTTTTATTTGTGTGTGTTTCAGTATTTTCCAAATAAGACAATGAGTGGCTCCTGGGACTTCCCTGGCAGTCTAATGATTAAGACTTTGCCTTCCAGTGCAGGGGGTGCAGGTCTGATCCCTGGTCAGGAGTCAAGATCCCACATGCCTCATGACCAAAAGAAAACAAAACAGAAGCAATATTGTAACAAATTTAACAAAGACTTTAAAAACTGTCCACACCAAGAAAACCTTACAAAAAAACAAAAGAAGTAGGGTTCTTGATACTCTGGCAGCCTGATTCTCTCACCCTTCCCCCAGACCCTTCACAAACACCCTGCCCATCCCTTTGGTGGCTCAGGAAAACCCTTGTGGTTAATGAGTCTCAGAAAAAAAATGAAGTGAAAGTTTAAGTAAAAGAGACAACATCTAAAGAATGGAGGGGACGGGACACAGAAGACCCTCCACCACCACTGAATCTGGGAGTGAGGCACGCCAGTAACACAGGATAATACTTCTGGAGACCCTACAAAAATATTCTGCACATCCCTTCAAAAGTACCACCCGTTATCCCCACATCAACCATCAAGAAACTCCATGTCTTGGTGGAGTGGGCAGTGAACAGGGCGGAGTCTCCGCTGAAAGAAAGCAGAGCTGCAGGACGCCTGGGTCCACACGGTCCCCAGAGATGTCTCTGCCATCGTTGCTGCTGCTGCTGCTGCCACCGCTCCTGACCCTGGAGCCCGCTGGGGCCACGCTGATCCGGTACTGGGGACCCCCATCACCCTCAAACCTGGGACAGTCTCTCTCCCTCTTACCCTCAAGTCCAGGGCTCCCCAGTTCAGGGACTCCCAAACCTGGCACCCCAGCACCCAGGACTCCTACCTTTTCGGTTCCTGGGTCTCCAGATTGGGCTTTCACCCACTGAAGGGTCCTCCCTGATCTCTCCTGAGACCCAAGCCCTTTCAGCCCAAGGTTCTTCACCCTGAAACCCTGGGTTGGGGCCCATCCCAATCTTCTCAGTACACATTTTTGGAAGGACTTGGCTGGTCCCACTTTGAGCTGTGATGATCTAATACTGAAATCTCCAGACCTCTGACACCCCTCTTCCAACAAAACTTGGAGAGACAGGTCTGACATTTAAATTGAGACTCCCCCAGTTTTCCATCTTCCAAATTGTTGAGGTCTCAAGAAGTCCTGTTTTAGGGACCCCTATGACCTCACCCCCACCTCTGTTGCTTCCCCCAGTCTCTCCCTTCCTCTCCTCTCTTCTCTCCACTTTCTGGAACTCTTAATGGCAGAAGGGGGTCTACTTTTCCAGGAAACATTTTATCGCCACTTCACATTCTTAAGCCTCTCAGAGATTGAGTCATGGGTGGTGGTGGGGGAGCGGTCATGGAGAACAGAGCCCCAAGGAGAAACTACAAGCAGGTACAAAAAGATTATTGCACATGATGTTTGCTAACCTACTTTTTCAACCTAATAGATCATGGCCACTTCCCTAGTCAATGTAAAGAGCCGTGATTCTCTGAGTATTGACTCAGGACCAACAACACTGGCATGAGCAGGACCCAGGAACCTGGTAGAAATGCAAATCTTTGGGCTCCGTCCTAGACACCTACTCAATCAGAAAGTAGCAGTTCTAAAATTTATTTCACTTTTGAATTTTGTATTTATTTGGCTGCACCAGGTCTTAGTTGTGGCATACAAGATCTTCTCTGCGACATGTGGGATTATTAGTTGTGGCATAGTAACTCTCAGTTGAGACATGTGGGGTCTTAGTTCCCTGACCAGGGATGGAACCTCGCCTGTTGCAGTGAAAGCTCGGAGCCTCAACCACTGGTTGCGCTGGGTCTCCGTTGCTTTGCACGGGCTTTCTCCAGTTGCAGCGAGCAGGGGCTACTCTTCATTGTGGTGTGAGGGCTCCTCGTTGCAGTGGCTTCTCTTGTGGGGGACACAGGCTCCAGGCATGTAGACTTCGGTAGTTGTGGCACATGGGCTTAGCTGTTTCGTAGTGCGTGGAATCTTCCTGGACCAGAGATGGAACCCATGTCCCCTGCACAGGCTGGCAGAGTCCTATTCACTGTGCCACCAGGGAACTCCTATATGCATTCTTTTTCATATTCTTTTCCATTGTGGTTTATTACATGATATTGACTATAGTCCCCTGTGCTATACCGTAGGAACTTGCTGTTTATCCATTCTATATATACGATATTGATAGTTTCCGGGACTTTCCTGGTGATCCAATGGCTAAGACTCCAGGCTCCCAATGCAGGGGGCACAGGTTTGGTCCCTGATCAGGGAGCTAGATCCCCCACGCCACAACTAAGAGTTTGCATGCTGCAATTAAAAGACGTCACATGCTGCAACGATGGCCTCTATCCCGTGTGCAGCAAGCAACACTTGACACAGCCAAATAAATAAAATATTAAAAAATATTGATAGCTTGCATCTGCTAATCCCAAACTCTCAATCCATCCCCGAATATGTTAGAATCTTGGGAGAACTTCGTGTACGTCGGAATGGCTTATTTTACATTTGGAATGTCTTTTATTGAAACATTTTGGGGACAGTCTGCTTGGGATGGTTTGCTCTTTGGAGAGTCTTCAGGGGAAATCTGTCATTGTGGTTTGGTCGGTGTCTGGGCGGGGGTGTCTGGAAGGTCACTTTTGTAGGGCTCCTGGCAGTGACCCTGATGCTGGGAAAGATTGAAGTCTGGAGGAGAAGGGAACAGAGGATGAGATGGTTGGAAGGCATCACCGACTCGATGGACTTGAGTTGGAGCAAGCCCCAGGAGTTGGTGATGGACAGGGAAGCCTGGTGTGCTTCAGTCCATGGAGTTGCAAAAGGTCGGATATGACTGAACGACTGAACTGAACCGGTAGTGACCATTACTCCAGGGCCATGGAAATGTTTACATTGTCATCATATCCTCTTTGGGGAAGTCTGTTATGGAGGATCTCTAGAAAGAGTAGCTCCTTAACTGTTGGCATCTCTTCCCCCACAGGATCCCACTTCGAAGAGTCAACACTGGATTCAAGGCCCTGAACCCACTGAGGGGATGGGAGAAGCTAGTGGAGCCCCCCAGTTTGGGGGCTCCATCCCCTGGGAACAAGACCTTCTTTGTGCCTCTCTCCAATTATATGAACGTAGGTCACAGCCCTACACAGGCTGCCACCACCCCCCCGCACTTCCTCCAGCCCCCACCCCAACCTTCCTGCCTTCAAGTCAAGCTCTTCATCCACAACCTCTCCTGTTTTGCCATCAGGCCCAGTATTATGGAGAAATTGGGCTGGGGACCCCCCCACAAAACTTCTCTGTCGTCTTTGACACTGGCTCCTCCAACCTCTGGGTTCCATCTGTGAGATGCCACTTCTTCAGTCTACCCTGCTGTGAGCTTTTATGGGGGAAATTAAGGTTGAACTCGGGTAACGGGTAACCGGAGAAGGAGGGCTGGGCCTGGTCTTCCCAGGGTTTTTGAGGACCTGTTCTCTTCCAACACACCCTCACAGGTGAGTAGGCCAGAGGGGCAGGAGGCGCCGGGAAGACCTCTCTTCCCCAGTGACGTCTCCTTGACCCTCTAACCTAGGGCTCCACCACCGCTTCAACCCCAAATCCTCCAGTTCCTTCCGATCCAATGGGACCAAGTTTGCCATTCAATATGGAACCGGGCGCCTAACCGGCATCCTGAGTGAGGACAAGCTGACTGTGCGTGACCTTGTTCCTGGGACGGCGGGAGCCTAGAAGCAAACGATTTCTAAAATTATCTGGTTTAGGGAGGGGTTTGGAGAGGCAGAGCCTCCTGAGTAAACAGACAGACGCAGCTTCGGAAGTGGGAGGCGGGGCTTCCTGGAGGAAGGAGGGTGGGGCGGGGCCTCCTAGGCAAGGGTAGGCCTTTGCCAGGCAGAGCTTCTTAGGCAGTTGGAGGGCTTCACAGCTCCAGGGGGTTTTGAGGATCCGACCTGGGATTCATGCCTTGGTTTGGGAGACCTCAGCGTTATGTAGGTAACGTCCTCCCGGAAGTAACTCAATCCTTTTGAATCTACCCCAGATTGGGGGAATCACAGGTACAACAGTGACTTTTGGGGAGGCTCTGTGGGAGCCCAGCCTGGTCTTCATTTTTGCCCACTTTGATGGGATACTGGGCCTCGGTTTTCCTGTTCTGGCCGTGGGAGGAGTTCGGCCCCCGCTGGACAGACTGGTGGACCAGGGCCTACTGGATAAGCCTGTCTTCTCCTTCTACCTCAACAGGTAACGGGCGAGGGTCTACCTTCCTCTAAGTCCTAGTCCCAAGGAGGAAGTCCTGCCCTCCTTCAGGAAGTCCCTTGCCCAATAAAGGAAGTCCCGCCCTCCATTCAGGAAGTCACTGTCCCAATAGGAGAAACACCTGAACCCTATTCAGAAGTTCCACTTGCTAAGCAACACCTTGAGACATAGTAAAAAAAATTCACCATCATTTAAAATGTTTCACGTTTCAAAGCTCAAATCAGGAAATTCCATGCCCTACCCCATCAAATACTGAATTTAAGAACCCCATCTTCAGCATAAAGAAATCCCAATTCCATTTGGGAACACACATCAGAAGTCAGGAATTGCCCCCTTTTAACCTAAGAAGTCCCATCTACCTTTTAGGAAGCTTAAACCTTACACTCAAAAAGCCCCATCTGTCATTCAGGAAGTCTGCCAGGAGGAAATTCTATGTCTTTTAGTTATCTGGAAGTCCAACCCAGGAAGTCCCATCCACTTTTCTTCTTTTTGCCTGGGTCAGCATAGTTCCCCAACCAGGGATCAAACCAGTGACCCTTGCAGGGGATGCACAGAGTCCTAACCACTGGACTGCCAGGGAATTCGTCCACCTAACACTTAGAAGATCCTGTCCTTCCACACTTCTGGGAAGTCCCCACCCTACCACCGCCTACACCCCACCACCACCCCCCACCCCTCCCACCCCCTGCCCCATTCCCATCACTCTCAGCCAACCGAAGAAGTCTAATTCCACTGAATGTCTAGACATGCAATTCAGAAAGTCTCATCATCCACCTGGGGTGCCTCACTCCTATCAATCATGCCACCCAGAGCCAATTCAGAAATCTCAATGCTCTACTCCCCCCAAAGTCCTGCTTTCTATGAGCAAATCAAGAAGTCCCATGCCCACTTCAGGAAGCCCCCCAAGACCCTGAAATCCTAACCTCCCCCAAGAAAATCCCCATTTCTCTTCACTACTTGCCATGCTTCCAGTCCCCACATTGAGGTCCTGCCTGCATCCCACTATCCCAACTAGATCCCAGACATCATTCCTTTGGCATGAAGTCCCTCCCTTGGCCATTCTTGGGGCTGACAGGAGAAATTCCCATGACACCTACAACTGTCTGCCTCTGCAGGAACCCTGAGGCAGCTGACGGAGGAGAGCTGGTCCTGGGTGGCTCAGACCCAGCACACTACATCCCACCCCTCACCTTTGTGCCAGTCATGATCCCCGCTTTTTGGCAGATCCACATGGAGCGGTGAGGAACCTGGCCTCCTAGGTCTGGGAGGAGTGGGCTAGAGCCTAAACTCCAATGTCCTGAGGAAAAGGGAGTCAGGGATCCAGATTCCCTGGGTCTGATGGAGGAGGGGGTTGTGGGCCTGGACTCCTAGCTCTGAGGGAGGACAGGGCTGGGGGTCTTGCCTCCTAGGATGCCAGCTCTAATGACTGCCCATTTCTTCCTCACAGTGTTCAGGTGGGCACAGGGCTGACTATCTGTGCCCGGGGCTGTGCTGCCATTCTGGACACAGGCACATCTCTCATCACAGGACCCACTGAGGAGATCCGGGCCCTGCAGAAAGCCATTGGGGCAATCCCCCTGCTGATGGGGGAGGTGAGGACCTGGTGGCTGGTGCATGTGGGCTGGGGAGACTCACAGGGATTTAACAGTGGTCACTGTACAGGATGCTCTGGCCTGAAGGTGGGAATCAGATGGGTAGGAGGGCATCCCAGGGCAGAAAGCACTGGACCTTGTGAGAGGTTGGGGGACTAGCGGGAGGAAGCAGACACTTCCCTAGAGTCTATCCTGAGTGTCACAGTGTATAGAAGAGGACGGTGACCCAGGTTTACTGGATGAGAGTGAGTGAACATGATGAGTGTAAGACCAATTACATATACCTGCAGGCCCAATATGGCCCGTGGGCTACCAGTTTTTGATTTTCAATTAAAGGAAAAGAGGACCTGATCAAATGGGAGCCTAGGATAAGTGGCAAGAATTATACAGGAGTAAGGAAGAGCCAGTAAGGCTACATAATACAGTAGAGCCTGACCACACAAGGTCTTTAACACCTAGTTGCCCAAAATGGACATGACCCTGCTGCACTGGGGAGCCACAGAAAAAATTTGAGCCGCGAAGGAATCCCTCATCTCGGACTTGTTCCTCTTTTTCCTCAGTACTACATCGAGTGCTCGAAAATCCCAACGCTCCCCACAGTCTCCTTCCTTCTTGGGGGGGTCTGGTTTAACCTCACGGCCCAGGACTACGTCATCCAGGTAGGTGGCCGTCACAATGACGCCAGAGTGACGCATCTGGAAGGGTGGGGCTGGGAGTGAGACGTCACTACGTCCAAGCTGGCGGCACAGAAACATATCTAGTGGTGGGCAGGGCGATGCTCTGGCTTCTAGGAGAAAGGCAGGCCGGTGGCCGTGACACCTGTGACTGGTCTTATCGCCTTGTAGATTACTCGGAGTGGCTTCAGTGTCTGTTTGTCTGGCTTCGCGGCTCTGGACGTGCCTCCGCCCTCAGGGCCCTTCTGGATCCTCGGTGATGTCTTCTTGGGTAGCTACGTGGCTGTCTTCGACCGTGGCGACAGGAAAAGCGGCGCTCGAGTGGGTCTGGCCCGCGCTCGACCTCGAGGACCAAGACAGTGAAGGGGCGAGCTTGCGCAGGCGCAGTCCTTCGGTTGAGGCCCTGGTTAAGCGCATGCGCACTCCCTAATTTAAAAAAAAATTTACTATTTACCTCAAACTTACCGAGGTCGCTTCCTTTTTTCTTTTCTTTCTTTCTTTCTTTTTTTTTTTTAGGGGGAGAAAAAAAGTTAGTGTCCGGCTTTCTGGAGTTGAGACAGAAAGGCATTGCTCCTTTTCCCCCAGATCACACCGGTGGGAGGACCTTGTACTACGAAGCCCATGAAGCCCCTCGCCTACACTGCCTCTTCTCAAAGGCAGCCGACGCCGCAGAGCATCACGGACGTTGTAGTCTGAGCGGTGTTCACGCGCTGACGTGGGCGGGCGTAGCCACAACACGCGTAGGAGGCGACAGGTCGCGACCGCAGCGACAGGTGGCAGTGGGGGGGGTGTCTGAAACCGTAAAGGGTTTCCCAACCTTTGTTCTAAGGGGAGGGCATACCATTCCCGCACCCTTTATCTCCTATTCCTCCTCTCGACCTTTGGGATTTCGGGACCCCTGGGTACGCCATAAAGGCGGGGCTTGAAGCCCCCGGGTGGGTGGGGGGAGCTGAGCCGCCCCTCCTCCGGCGATGATGTCACCCCCCCACCCTCCTCCGCAGCCTCTAGCTGCCCGGAGCTTGCCGGGGCTGGGTCACCCCTCCCCCCATCGCCAGCCCCGGATTCCCTCATCCCCGCCCCGCTTCGACTTGGGGTGAGTACGGAGGAGGGGTGGGGGGAGAAGGCTCAAGGGTCCGGGGGTGGTAAGACAGCCCAAGTCCCAGTTTTGAAGGCGGGGGACAAGGGAGACGGGGACTCAAAGATTACAGCGGAGAGGTACTCAGAGGGTCTCTCGGAGGGATCAAGGATCAGAGTCAGAGAGTTCCCACATTTTCAGCTTTAGTGCCCGGGGTAGACTGTCCGTCCTGGATTTTGATCTGGTAGGAATGTGGGCGGAGGAACAAGGAAGGGGTCTTGGAAGTCAGAAACAATTCCAGGGCTTTGGGGAATGAGAGAGGGAGAGTTAGGAGGGGGCGCCAAGGATGACGAGGGTGAGAGTTTGGGGCTTTCAGGAATTTTGTGTCTTGAAGGCCTGAGAAAGGATAGATTGGGAAGGAAGAGGGGTGGGGAAAGGATTTGAAGACGTGAACAGACATTGACCTCCCCTCCCCTGGTGTCTGTCGCCAAAAATCGAGTCCACTTCCCTCTGGTCTGTTTGTCAAGCTGGTGTCCCATAACTCAAGCCCTTGTTATGCCGTCACAAGCCTTCCGTATGGATGGAGAATCCAGGCTCATAAATCCCCCCTCATACGCCGGTGGGGCCTGGGAGAGGACCACATGGAAGTGAGGGCATCCACGTTTCCTGGGGCCCGATGGAATCTGGATCATCCTTGACCGAACCTCTTCCCCTCATCCCATGGTCTCTAATCCAGAGTTTCATTCCATATTCTCCCCTATTCCAGCCTCCTCGCTTCTTCCTCCTCCCCTTCCTTCTGCCCGGGCACCTTCTTCCACACCTTCTGACCTCTGCAAAAACGCTGATTTGGTAACTTGATCCAGTGCCTGGCTGCTGTCAAATGCAGAAAAGTATAGAGTTGGGGTGGGGTGGGGGTGGGGGTAATAAGGGGTGATACTTGACTTAGGTCCTTACCCCAGAGCTTACTCCCAGCCCCTAATGCCCACTCAACCCCTACCCTAGCATCCATCACCACCCCCACCTGCCCACAAAGCCTCACTCAACCCAAGCCCATTCCTTCACCTCAGGATTCACAGCTTCTGCCTAGGGATATACAAGAATTTGGAGCAGAGAAGAGTAGAAGTCCCGATGTCTTCCCGGGTCCCATGGGAGCTTGAGGACTGCCCGAGAACACTGGGTCAGGGGGTAGTGGGGGATCCTAGGTCTGGGGGTGGGGGAGTCGAAGGAAACTACCTCCCAGGTCCGCAGGACGGGCCCCACTTGTGCAACTCTGCAGTGACGCAGCCTCGAGTCCTGGCCAGGGTGAGGGTTAGAGAGGGTGATGCAGTGGGAGCCGGAAAGAGAGGGACAGAGATCCAGGAGAGGGACAGAGGCCAAAGGACAGCAGGACAGAGCCCCAAAGAAGTGGGGACAGAGACCAAGAAAAAGGGGGACAGATTCAGAAAGGGGTCAAAGAGGCACGGGTGGGAGGGGGTAGAGACCCAAGGGAGGAAAAGAGAGAGAGGACAGAAAGAGAAAAGGCAGTGACAGAGGGGCAAAAGAGACAGAGGAGGGGGTAAAGACACAGGGAAGGAGGTGGTCAGAGAACAAGAGCTGGGGGGACAGAGACCCAGAGAGAGGAGGGGGGAAGCCCTGGGGCGAGGGGAGTATTGAGGACAGGAACACAAAGAGGAAGGACAGAGACAGGAGGGAAAAGAGACCAGAGAGAGGAGTTCAGGAACCCAAGAGAGGAGAAAGAGGCCAGAGAGAGAGAGAAATCAGAGAAAAAGGTAGAGGCCAAGAGAAAAACATTGAGGGTGGGGAGACCCTTCCATGGTCCGGGGAGAGGAGACTGAGGCTTAGAGAGCAGAGAGGTAAGACTCAGAGGAGGGGGACAGAGACCCAGAGGGAGCGCAGAGACTTAGAATGCAGGGGCCAGAGTCTCAAAGGAGTAAGGGCAGAGGCGGGGGGACAAATATTCAGAGAAAGAGACATTGATGAGAGACACAGAAGCCGGAGCGGGGATGGGTAAGGAGGCGATACCAACCAGCCGCCGCACCTGCCGGGGATAGTGCAGAGCGGGGAGGCCCGCAGCCCCTGACCAGCCCCCTTCCCTCCCACAGGCACCGCCTCCGGCCGTCGCAGCCCCAGCCGCAGCCGCTGGCCCCGCCCCTGCCCCGCGCCTGCGCCCGAACACCCGGCGGCTAGGCCCGCCCAGGGGGCGGGGCCGGACCGCTGCTAGGTGGTCCGCCTAGTTCTGGTCCCGCCCTCCATTGGCCCCGCCCCCATCCCCCTGCCCTCTCTGCCGGACGCTCCGACACCTGGCTCCGCCCAATTTCCTATCGGCCCTGCCTGTTGCCTCAGCCTAGACTGTGCTTCCAGGTGTTTTATTAGTTTCTCCCATCCGCCTCCCTTAAGACTCTCCTCACCAGTTCTCATCCATTCCTCGGTTCTCCTGGCTGCAGTCTGCCATTATCTATACCTTGTCCCCTTTCCCTCACCGCGTTCCCCCTTTTAAGGCCCTGCTGACCCTTAGGACTCTCTCCCAGGTTATTTGGCCTCTAAGATTTCCCGTTTTAGGTTCCACCGCTCCGTCCATCCCGATAGCCTTGTACTCGCAGGTCTCACATTTTCCTTAGCCATTCTCTACACTCTTAGCCTTGCCCCGCCCCCGCCTACCCTGGTTGCTTTCAAGACCCTTAAAGCCCCTCTCCTCTCTTAGTCTTGCATTTCCACAGGCAATTCAAGACGTTTACTACCATTCGTGGACCCCACCCACCTCTCAGTCTCTTCCCATCCATCCTGACATTCTTCCGGTCCAGCCCCGGTTAATCGGGCCGAGTTTGCAGCTCTGACCCGGTACTTTCTTTACCTCTCCTCCTCCATTAGACCTAGTCAGAAGCTCTCAGGTTTCCAGGCCTCGCCCCATTCCGTCCCCTCTCTACCGGGTCTTAGTCCCTGTTCCCCTTTCTCTGTTCCTTTTCAGTTCAGCCCAGTGCCACTCTTCATTTCCAGTTCCCGCCCCTCGCTCAGTCCCGCCCTCTCATCCTCCCAGAATTAGGACTTTCTGATTTCTGTGGCCCTGCCTCTTCTTAAGATCCGCTCTGCCCCGTCCAAGCAATGTTAGGATCCCAACCCGGCAGTCTCCATCTGCCCCACTCCACCAGGTACTGCTTGCCGGCTCTTTAGGCCCGTCTCTATCCAAATCGGACGGCCATCCGCCTTGTGGTCCAAGCCCTGCCTCCGCCAGTCTCGGACCGTCAGGCCCCTTTAAATAGCTTGGACAAGCCCTATTCCTCTACCCACCCCGCTCCTTTTTTTAGTTAAATCAGATCTCTTTCTCACATCTAGCCCCGCCTCCTCTGTTCTCCTAGTGCGGCCAAACCAGGCAATTTTCGCTTCCCATCCAGCCCCTTTAACACCTCGCTCGGCCCCGCCCCTTATCTCAGAAAGACCCAATCGGTGTGTCGCATATGTGGCCCCGCCCCGTCCATCTAGGCAGTGTTGGAGTCTGGGGCCTTTTCCCAGTTTCAGCCCCGCCCTCACCCCTTCAAAAACCAATCAACTCAGCTCCTCCCTCCCTTCGGCCCCGCCCCCTTCCTCCATCACCTCCTCTCACCCAGTCACATCTGTCTCTCCCCCCGTGGCTCCTCCCCTACAACGCCCCGCCCCTGCCGCTCCGCCCCCCATCCAATGCTGAGCTCAGTCTGCGTCTCGTCCTTCCGCGGGCGCCAGGCGGCTAGCAAACAGCAGCCGGCGCCGCCGCCGCAGCCGTCCGAGTCCCCGCCACCGCTGCCCTCGCCGCCGCCGCCACCGCCGTTGCTGCAAGAGCAGCAACCTGCGCAGCCCGGCCCCGCCGCGTCCCCGGCGGGCCCCCCGGCACCCCGCGGGCCCGGGGGCCGGCGCGCCGAGCCATGCCCCGGGCTGCCGGCGGCGGCCATGGGGCGGCACGGCGGCGGCGGTGGCGACAGTGGCAAGATCGTGATCAACGTGGGCGGCGTGCGCCATGAGACGTACCGCTCGACGCTGCGCACCCTGCCGGGGACGCGGCTGGCCGGCCTGACGGAGCCCGAGGCGGCGGCGCGTTTCGACTACGACCCGGGCGCCGATGAGTTCTTCTTTGACCGGCATCCGGGTGTCTTCGCTTACGTGCTCAACTACTACCGTACGGGCAAGCTGCACTGCCCGGCCGACGTGTGCGGGCCGCTCTTCGAGGAGGAGCTCGGCTTTTGGGGCATCGACGAGACCGACGTGGAGGCCTGCTGCTGGATGACCTACCGGCAGCACCGGGACGCCGAGGAAGCGCTCGACTCCTTCGAGGCACCCGACCCTTCGGGCGCCGCGAACGCTGCCAACGCCGCGGGCGCCCACGACGCGGGTCTGGACGACGAGGCGGGCGCGGGCGGCGGCGGCCTGGACGGCGCCGGCGGCGAGCTCAAGCGCCTCTGCTTCCAGGACGCGGGCGGCGGCGCCGGGGGCCCGCCAGGGGGCGCGGGCGGCGCGGGCGGCACGTGGTGGCGCCGCTGGCAGCCCCGGGTGTGGGCGCTCTTCGAGGACCCCTACTCGTCGCGGGCCGCCAGGGTGAGCGCTTTCTCAGAGCCCCCATTCCCCTCCCCTCTCCAAGAGCTCCCGGACCCTCAGGGAGCTCCCCATCCTTGCCCTCAGCCCCTGGCCCCTGTCAGACCCTCCTGGTCTCTTAGCCTCCCAGTTTCTTAGAAGCCTCTTACCCCATTCCTGGGTCTCCCGTACCCCTCTGAACACATCCCCCTCTCTAGCCATCCCCAGATTCTCAGAAGATGTTTCTCCAACTTTCAGAACCCTCCAGACCTGTTTCAACCCCACCCTGCTTCTCTAGTCCATCCTAGACGCTTAGAAACTTCTTCTCTGATGGGCCAATCTCCTAAACAACTTCCCTGAACAGCCCCACCCCCTCCTTTCCTGGACCCCGCTAGAGAGCTTTCAGAAGGTCTTTCCTCAACCCTCAGAGTCTTCCCAGACTCTTTTCACCTCTTCTCACCTCTCAGACTCTCAGCAGACTCTCCCCCCAGCCTTCAGTTTCTTGGACCTCCCTAAATCCTCAGAAGACATCGCTTCCTAACCCTCAAAGTGTCCCAGGGCTTGTGAACACTGTCTCCATCCCCTGCAGACCCCGTGAAGCCTGCTCTTCAGTTCTCCAGCCTTCAGTCCTGCAGGCTCTCCCAGCACCTCTCTCTCCCTCTGCCCGTCTCCGAATCCCCTGCCTCTCTCCAAGTTTGTGTCTCCTAGTTACCTTTGAGCCTCTCTGCTTCTTCTGCCCTTTAAGTCTCAGAATAGTTTCCACCCCACTCTCAGAGTGCCCCGGACCCCTCTGAACCTCCAAACCACTTGCTCCTGCTAGGACACTCCCCCCTCACCCCCACTGCAACACTGAGTTTTGGGGCATCTTCTCTCCTGGAACCTTGCTGCCCCCTCTGTGTTTCACATCCCTTCTCGCATCCTTCACACCAACTCCTCTCCTGAGGATTTCTCAATACAGCTCCAGACTTCCCCCAAGGCTTTCACACTCCTCCTCAATGTCTCCAGAAGAGTCCCGAGCCCCCAGAATGTCTTTCGTCTCCAGAACTTCCCATATGCCCTCTAGAATCGCTTCTGCCTCATCCACAGATTCTCCCAGCTTCTCCGTTCCATTGTTTAAACTGCATAGCCCACTCTCTATCTCTGGGACAACCCCACCCCTACCCCCATCCTCAGCCTCCCAGCCTTTTTCCTAGTCAGTAAATGACTTTCCTCCCTGCTCCATAACTTTTACCTAACCTCAATCCTTGGGACCCTCAGGTTATCAGACCCAAAACTTCCTTCTCAAAATAGCTCCCAGTTCTTTCTTGGTTTCTTTCCACCTGTCCCCCCATCCCCGGCTCCAATCCCTGCTCGCTTCATCTTTCTCAAAACCCCCGCCCCCCACTACCCAGTCTGAAGCCTAGAACTGGGCTCCTCAGCCCGTCCTGACCCGCCTCCCTACAAAGTGAACCAAAGAGCCCACACTCCAGCCTTATCCTGTCTCCCGCCTTGTTGCCCTCAAAATTCTAGACTTCCTCCAAAGATCTCTTCATCTCCCACCTAAAAAACTTTCCTCAAAAATCTGTAACTTCTTTGGCTAAATAGCTACCCTCCCCCCTAGTTCTCACTTAAACCTCTTCCTCCTCCTAACTTCCTCCCTGGGTAGATGGAGAGAGGACAGTTCAAGATAGGGGGAATTAGAGAAAGGAGGGAAAGAGGAGAGACTCCAGCCCCCCTCCGAACCTCCTGGGGACCCAAACACCCGGAGGAGCCGTCCGGCACCCTCCCCCCACCGTGCCGCGTCCTGGGCCGGGAAGGACGCGGAGCCGCAGTGCCGCATTCGCGCCGGGGGAGGGACTGAGAGGGAGGGGGGCCCGGAGGCACCGCATAAAGTTTGGTCCCCAGGAAGCGCTGAGTTGGCAGGATTTGGGTTTGGGGTGGGGGGAGGTGGGGGAGAAGAGGTGCGGAAGGGAAGTGGCCCTAGATGCCCCCTCAGGCCTGTCACCCTCCCTCCATGGCCTGGGGCGCCCTACCCTCTTGTGACCCCATTGAAGGGTCCTGAGGTGAAGCTAGGGGTTCAGGACAGCTCCGGAGGACATTTGTTTACTTTACAGCTGTGTTTTGCGTGTCCGTGTAGCACTTTCTAGCCTTCAAGTGAAAGTCTGAGAGTCGAGAGCTGAAGCCAGAGCAAAGTGGAGGGTCCGGTTTCCTTCCGCCTCGCTCCCCTCTCCGTAATCTCCCCTTCCTTCTTACAGGGACTGCATGCCCTCCTACCCCTTCTGCTTTTGAACCATCTCGGGACAAGGGGGTAAACCAGTCCTGACTCTGTCCAGCTGCGCACTGCGGCGGGTGCCGGCCTTTCTCTCTGTGTCCCGGGAGGGAAGGAGTTACTCAAGCTCCTGGCCCGTGGCCTCCCTCTGTGAAGCGGCACCGCGGCTGCGCACCGCCTGCTCCGCTCCTGCCGGGTAGGGGTTAAGACTGCTCCCAGTCCCTGCGGCTGCGCACTGCGGCGGGGGAGCTGTCCGTGGTGCTGGCCATTGCGCGCCCCGCCCCCTGGGCCGGCCGGCCCGCCCCCACTGCGGTGCCGCAGCCTGCGCGGTGCACCGGGTTCCAAGTGGGGTGCGGGGGGAGCACCGGGCATGCGCTCTGCGCCGGCCTCTGGCCTCTTAAACCACTGCGGAGAAATGAAGAGGGGGGGGTGGGGCAGAGGGCCAGCTCTGACCCTCCCTCCCCCCAGGCTACCCCAAGGTCTAGGGTCATCTCTGCAGCCCAATGCTGGCTCTTCTCTCTTCTCTGCAGCCCAGCCCCTCTCTCTCGTCTACCCATCTGATTAAAGCTCCCTCTGCCTCAACGCCCATCCCCTTCTCTCAGGACTAACCCTACTGCTTTGACCTCTCTTCTACATATTTGATAAAGCCAACTACCATTCCTAGAGGCCTTCAAGATCTTGATCCTGCCTTCAGTCCTCAAGGCCTTCATCAAAACCCACACCATTGAGCGCTTGGGACACAGATCCTTCCCCATCTTGAAATGACCCAGGCACCCCATACCTCAGGTCATACCTCTGACCAGTCCCCTCACCTCTCCTTGGACCTAGCCCTGTCCTCTCCCCTTCCTCTATGCCCAAGCCCTGGACATTCCCTTCCTTTCCAGAGCCTTAAACCCCACCCCATCATCCCTTTTTTCAGTCTTGACCCTTCACTTCCCTCTTTGTTCAGAGCCCTGACACTGCTCCTCTCATCTGTGGGCCCACCCCTTCGCTGTTCTCTCTGGGTGAGGGGCTCACCCAACCTTCTCTGTTTTCTTGGACCCAGTCATTAGCATCATGGTCCTTAAATATTGATACCTGAGGTCTCAACCTTGGCCCCCCTTTAACTGATGCCCCTATACCCTAACAAAAGCTCAAGCACTGGTTTTGGAGCCAAGTCCTTTGTATAGTCATCTAATGTAATCCTTACAATATCCCTGTAAAAATAAAACACCAAAACTTGAGGTTCAGAAGGCTTAATCTTGCCCAATTAGGCAGAAAAAAAGCTGGATTCAAACCCAGGCTTTCCTACTCTTAACCACCTCCTAGTTCTGCTTCCCCACCCACCTTCTCCCCTTTCCCTTCCCCCCAGTTCCAAGCCAAGCCCCAAAGCCCTGAGACACAGGATGCATGATTTTAGTCTCCCTCCCCCACCCCCCAGCAGAATCATTGGACCCTGCCAGGGACCCCGAGATACGACACAGAGAACAGGAGGGGGGGGGGTGGTCTAGGAGACAGAGCACAGAGCCAGAAATTGCTGTTTCCAGGAAAGAAGTGGACCATCTGCTGCTGCGGCTGGGGCCAGCTCCTCTCCCGAGCTGGGGGAGAGCTGCCTCTGATCCTTTTGCAAGCTTTAGAGAGAACAGGATGCAAGAAGTGATGGACGCATTGGGGCTGGGACACCCGGATTCCCCTGGAGTTTGGGTCTGAGAAAGGGGCCACTGGGTGGGTCTTGGGTAGATGGCTGGTCGACCAGATGCCTGGGTCACCTTTCGCCCTCTTTCTCCCACCCTGCCCCACAGTATGTGGCGTTCGCCTCCCTCTTCTTCATCCTCATCTCCATCACCACCTTCTGCCTGGAGACCCACGAGGGCTTCATCCACATCAGTAACAAGACAGTGACACAAGCCTCCCCGATCCCTGGGGCTCCGCCAGAGAACATCACCAATGTGGAGGTGGAGACGGAGCCCTTCCTGACCTACGTGGAGGGCGTGTGCGTGGTCTGGTTCACCTTTGAGTTTCTCATGCGCATCACCTTCTGCCCAGACAAGGTGGAATTTCTCAAGAGCAGCCTCAATATCATTGACTGTGTGGCCATCCTGCCCTTCTATCTGGAGGTGGGGCTCTCCGGCCTCAGCTCCAAGGCTGCCAAAGACGTGCTGGGCTTCCTGCGGGTCGTCCGCTTCGTCCGGATCCTGCGGATCTTCAAGCTCACGCGGCACTTTGTGGGGCTGCGCGTACTCGGCCACACGCTCCGCGCCAGCACCAACGAGTTCTTGCTGCTCATCATCTTCCTGGCCCTGGGCGTGCTCATTTTCGCCACCATGATCTACTATGCCGAGCGCATCGGCGCCGACCCCAACGACATCCTGGGCTCCAACCACACCTACTTCAAGAACATCCCCATCGGCTTCTGGTGGGCCGTGGTCACCATGACAACCCTGGGCTACGGAGACATGTACCCCAAGACGTGGTCGGGGATGCTGGTCGGGGCGCTGTGTGCCCTGGCTGGGGTGCTCACCATCGCCATGCCAGTGCCCGTCATTGTGAACAACTTCGGCATGTACTATTCGCTGGCCATGGCCAAACAGAAGCTGCCCAAGAAGAAGAACAAACACATTCCCCGGCCCCCGCAGCCTGGCTCGCCCAACTATTGCAAGCCCGACCCGCCCCCGCCCCCCCCACTCCCTCCTCACCATGGCAGCGGCGGCATCAGCCCCCCACCCCCCATCACCCCGCCCTCCATGGGGGTGACTGTGGCCGGGGCTTACCCGCCGGGCCCCCACACACACCCTGGGCTGCTCAGGGGGGGAGCGGGTGGGCTCGGAATCATGGGGCTGCCTCCTCTGCCGGCCCCTGGGGAGCCCTGCCCATTGGCTCAGGAGGAAGTGGTTGAGATCAACCGGGCAGGTGAGGAGGGGTCACAGGGGTGGGGGTTGGGGGAGCGGGCAGGCAGAAGTGGGGTGGTGCTGAGGGGGGCAGGAGGTATGTGTTGAGGCTCGGAGGTGGTCAGCAACGGACACGGGAAAGAGGAAAGGGAACAGTGATGGAGAAGCAGGTTTCATGTGAAAGAGTTTTAGGGAGAGACAGACCTGCAGCCAAGGTATTCAGGGGGTCTGGGAGGAGGGCAGAGTGATCAGGGTGAGAGGGACTCAGAGAAAAGGGGGGTTCGGAGAGACACAGGGAGGGAATTTCACGTGGGAATCGAGGGCCTGAGACAGAGGCCAGGGCAGCTGCAGCTTATGTGATGAAGGAAATGAGAGGAAAGTTGACTGAGCCTGTGCGTCCCTCCCCCCAGGGGAGTCTGTGTCTCAGAAGCAGCGACTGGGTCATCTGTCTTGGGGGAGGGAGAGGCTGGGGGGGCCCCACCCCCATGCCTTAAATAGGTCAAGAAAGGGAGCTGGGCCACCCGGCCCCCCATCTTGCTCCCTCAGCCGCTGACCCAGTTTCACACCAATTAAAAATAGCCAGAGTCAGAGCCTAGGGGACCCCCACCTCCCCCTCCCTCATCTGTCACCTTCCCAACGCCTCCCCGCTGTGCCCTTGCCAGCGTCCAACACCCCTCCCTGAAGAACCACCTCCCAGCCTGCTCGCCCCTCCCAACCATCCTTCCAAACCTATCCCACAGCACGCACCTGAGCCTCACTGTGCCCCGTTTGGTCCATTTCAACCACGCAGCCCACCAGTGCCCAGCTCACTTCCCAAACACCTCTTCCCTGTTCCCGTTCCTCCAAACACCCAACGCCCTCACCCAGTGCAGGTCTTCTCCACACCCAGTGCCTGGCCTGGCTCCGCTTCCTGGCCTTCGACACCCTTCCCTGCTATCCTTCCCAAGACTCAACACTCTCCTGGCCACGACCCTGCTCCCCAAACACGCCAGCCACACCCCCTGACCCCCAGCACCTCTGGCGCCCTCTCCTCCATGAGTTCCCACACCTCACTGTCGCCTTTGTGTCTCTGTCTGCCCCTCCGGACACAGATCCCCGCCCCAACGGGGACCCTGCAGCTGCTGCGCTGGCCCATGAGGACTGCCCGGCCATTGACCAGCCCGCCATGTCCCCGGAAGACAAGAGTCCCATCACCCCTGGGAGCCGGGGCCGCTATGGCCGGGACCGAGCCTGCTTCCTCCTCACCGACTACGCCCCATCCCCTGATGGCTCCATCCGGAAAGGTGAGGTGCCCCCCACTGCCCGCCCCCCCGGGACCCTCCCTCTCTCCCCTCCCCTAGGGGAGGGGAGAGAGGGAGATGGGGGAGGAGGTGCTGGACTTCCCTTCCCCCACCTCCTGGCCCCCAACTCCCTCCCTCTCAGACCCCCTCCCCCGAATTTCCTCACCACTGACCCTTCACCTGTCTTTATTGCATCTCCATTCCCCCCCACCCCACCCCGGACCCTCTGGCCTCTTCCCCCACCCCCAGCCACTGGTGCTCCCCCACTGCCCCCCCCAGACTGGCGTAAGCCAGGCCCCCCAAGCTTCTTGCCCGACCTCAACGCCAACGCTGCAGCCTGGATATCCCCCTAGTGGACGAACCCCCTCCCCCCGGGGTAAGTAGCCCCCACCCCTCTGAACCCCTTCCCTCCCGACTAACCCATCTGAGATCATGCAGCCCCCACTGACCGAGACTCCCACCCCCTCACTGTGAACAGCTCCATCCAAGTAACCCCCGGCCCTGACACTGACCCCACACCCATCTGCCCAGGACTTGCCCTGCCTCTAACTAACTGCTAGAACTCACCCCGCCCCTCACCACCATGTGCCTGACCCCCCCACCCCAACAGCCTCACGACTGACCTCCATCCTCACCCCCATCCACATCTCTCCCCTGCCTCCCCACCTTGGTTTTGCTTTTGTTTGTTTAATCAATAAAAGGGGGCACACACCCAGAACGTTCTTCTGAGGACAGGATGAGGTGAGAAGGACTGAGCCACTTATGCAGTCACTCGTGGCTTGGCCAGCACTTAGCAAGTACCCACACACATGTTCCTGGCACAGTGCTGAGCGTGGGGAATCAATGGGTAGCGTATCAACCCCACCCCCGACCCCCAGTTTGGTGGGAGAGGCAGATGCTGACCCAGAACTGAGGCAGGAGAGCAGGCTGAGCTGAGGAGCCCTGTCCTGGGATCTGGGGAGAAGCAGATCAGACATGAGTTTGCGCAAGCTCTGGGAGTTGGTGATGGACAGGGAGGCCTGGCGTGCTGCAGTCCGTGGGGTCGCAAAGTCGGACATGACTGAGTGACTGAACTGAACTGAGGTCCACTCTGGGACTTCGTGAGGAGGCACTGGAGTGGGGAGACCGCAGGTCGGGAGGCTGAGGTGCAGGCTGGGATGAGGGTCCTGGGGGAGAGGACAAAGCCTGAGCTATGGGGTTGGGGAAGAAGAGAGGCAGAGGAAAAGGGCCAGGACTGGACAGTGGGGAGGTCAGAGAGAGCGTGAGGGGACAATGGACGAATTATCCAGCAAACATAACCACGCATTTTCCACATGCTCTATATTCTATAATCCTCACAACAACCCCAGCTAACCCCTAACTTGACTCATTCAGCAGCTAATGATTGAGGGTATAGTTCCAGGCACTGGAGATTTGGCAGGGCCCAAAGCACAGATCTCCCATCACAGAGCTGATACTCTAGAGCCCTGTGGCGACAGACCATAGCCAAGGGCCAAACCTGTGCACCAGTTGTTTTGTAAATAAAACTTCATTGGAACACGGCCACTGTCTACAACAGCAGAGTGGAATAGTTTCAACAGAGATGGTAATGGCCCACAGAGCCCCGGAAATATCGACTATCTGGCCCTTTACAGGGAAATTTCTCCACTCCATGAATGGGGGAAGCAGAAAACAAACAAGATAATTACTCTAACCAGGTCAAATAAAGGCGTCTGTGAAGGTCTTTCTGAGACGGTGACCTAAAACTTGAAGCTCAAAAAGGACCAGTGGGCAGAAGAAAGAGCGAGCTCAAAGGCCCTGAGGTGCTGAGGTGGGATGCCCCTGGTTTGTTAAAGCAACAGCAGGGAGGAAAGTGTGGTTGGAGTTGAATG
This sequence comes from Cervus canadensis, assembly GCF_019320065.1. NCBI lineage: Eukaryota > Metazoa > Chordata > Mammalia > Artiodactyla > Cervidae > Cervus > Cervus canadensis. The sequence goes on along the minus strand of NC_057403.1, from coordinate 21,420,984 downwards.
GCCGAGAGGAGAGGGGAGGAGCCTGGAGGGAAGTGTTTTTGGCTATGGTGAGAGGCTGGATTTGATCTTAAAAGTGTTGAGAAGCCACCTGAAGGCACCTGGTCCATCACATTCATTCAACAGACACCTATGGAGTCTTCCTTGCAAATGCAGAGATACAGCTTAAAGAATCCCTAGCCGCAGCCTAAGGAGACGGCAGAGCAGGACTCAGGGAGCCTTCAAGGAGAACTGCATATAAATCCCCTTGTTTCACAGACACTCAGAGAGGGCCATGGCCAACCCCCAGCCACAGAGCAGATGCAGGACAAGAAGCAGGCTTCCAGGCTCCTAGTCCAGAGGGGACTGTCTGGCTCTTCTTGTTCTATTCCCGGACCTCTCCTGTTGCAACGCCCCCCACCTCTCCCCCATCATCCTCCCCTGTCATCTCATTACCAACCCCCACCTCCCTGTTCCCATCTCAGCCCCCCCACCCCCGCTTGCACCCAGCCCTGTTGCCTACTCCCTTTGTTCCCCCACCCCCAGGTCTGGATGGGCCCCTATGAAATTGAGGGGTGGGGCAGGAGGACTTGGGAATGTGGGTAAGGGAGGAGTGGGGGGATCAGCAGGGGGGAGGCGGGTAGGTCTCTGCTTCTTTTGCCTCTGATGCCAAAATCCATTCATTGAACTCAAATAATGGCTGGAGCTGATGGGGCTGGCTAAACTCCCTCCCCCAAGGTCCTGGATCCCTACCCCTTCCACGCCTGCCATCCTCTTAGCTTCTCCCTCACCCTCCACTGTTCCCTAGCCCCCCTTCTTTCAAGACCCTTCCTCCTGACCTGGTCCCCACCCACTCCATCAGCCCCCTTCTCTGTCTTCCCTCAGGTGCTGCTGGGTCCAGCACCTGACCTGCATCCCCCCCCCCGCCCCCACTCTTCCCCAGTACTCCCCCTCCTCTCTCCCTTCATCTTCCCCCCCACCCCGAAAGCCACCCCGGAAGCTCCTCCCATATTTGATGTCTCTGGCCGCCCCCATTTCATTGCTCCCCTCCCTCGGAAAACACCAGAGAGGAGGAAGAGATCCCGGCGTTTCTCCGGCCCCCCAACAGTGAGGCTGTGTTGGGGGGTTCTCCCTGGCCACCCTCCCCCCTCCGTGACTCTGTGTATTTCTGTCCCCAGCTCTTGTCATCGCCTGAGACCTCGCGAGACCCTCGATCCCCCCCTGCCCCTTTCCCCCAGGTTAGCAATTGGGAATGGCTGGGAGGGGGTGACTCCAAGATACTGGGCTTCTGACTCCCCGACCCAGGCCCTGTCTCCTCCTGTCAAGGTGCCCACATCCAGACAGATCCCTTGGTACTGGCTAGGAAAGCCCTAGAACAGCCCAGATACTGGCAGAACTCTCAAGACATTCCTAAGTTTTCAAGAAACCCCACACCTGCCCCTAAGCCTTAGATCCCTTGAGTATCAAGACACTGTCAGGACCTTCCCATCTGAAAGCCTTAGCCTTTAAAGACAGCCCATTACAACGCTCGGTGAAGCCTTGCCATATCAGACTGCTCTTGGAGCTGTCCTTCAGCACCACCACACCGCGGCCCCACTCAGGGGTCACTGCTGACTTGCGCTCCATTCAGCCCCTCACAGCCCACCCCCCCCATGCCCCGTCCTCCTCTTTCTCCATCTAGGTTAGCCCCCCACCGCCTGCGGCCCCACCCACCCCCTCCCAAGCCCTCCCCACCAGCTGCTCGCCCACTGGCATTCCACCCAAGCTCCCTCCCCATGCCCGTGCTGCCCACCATCTGCCTCGCTGCCCCCCCCACCTTTTTGCCTCAGACGAGGGGGCCAACTGGGGGGAAGGGGGTGGGGGGGCCGGGCGGCGGTGGGGGTAGGGTGGGGGAGGCTCGGTGAGTGCCACCTTGTCTCCTAACCCTGAGTCTCTCCCCCCTCCCCATGTCTGAACCTTCTCCTTGATGCCAACTGACTGTCCGATTTGTTCACTTCTCTCTCTGTCCATCTCCTTGGTCCGCCTCTGTCCATCTACCCGTTTCTTGCCATCTGTCGTCTTGTGTCCTGGTGTCCGGCTCTTGTCTCCACCGTCTCTCCCTCTCCCTGCATCTCTCTCTGTCTCTGTCTCTCCATCTCGTATCCCTTCTTTTTGTTTCTCTCCTGCTTCCCTCTGTCTTGGGGTCCCGCTGTCTGCTGGACCCTCCGCCTTCACCCCCATCTCCTCGCTTCCTCCTGTGTTTCTGCCCTTCCCCCCGCCCCCAGGTTACGAGAAATCCCGCAGCCTGAGCAGCATCGCGGGCCTGAGCGGGGTGTCCCTGCGCCTCGCCCCCCTTGCCACTCCCCCCGGCTCCCCCAGGGCCGCCCGCCGCGCTCCCCCAACCCTGCCCTCCATCCTCTAGCACTCCCTTCCCCCCCGTGGGGGGACTCGGGGGTGACAGGGAAGAAGGTCAAAGGCGCTGGGGGTGGGAGGTGGGGGAAAGGGTTTTTTTTTTACAAAAAAAAACAAAAAAAGTCATTAATAATATGCAACGGAGACGACGACGCCAGCAGACACCCCCGGGCCCCTCACCCCGACCTGGGCCCCCAGGATGGAGGGGGAGGAGCCAAAACCCGTCCCCCCAACTCTTTGCCCCTCCTAAAAAAAAGCCTTCTCAGGTCTCCATGAGCCATAGGAACCCCCCCCCCACGCCCCATCAAGTCCTGTAAATACGTCCAAATTATGCCAATCACATTTTGGGGCGCCTCCCCCCTACTCTGCATGCCTCCTCCAACCTGGACCCCTGCCCTGTCCAACTCCACCTCAGCAATAAGCCGCGAGGGGCTGCATGCCGCGAGCGAGGGAAGGGACATTGTGGGAAGCGGGTGGGGACCTCCAAGGGGGTCGGGCTGGCCTTTAAGCCACACCACAGGAGGGTCTCCTAGCCTCCTACCCTTCACCCCAGGAGGGCAACCCATCACGCACTGATTTTTTTTTTAAAAAATTAGCAGCAATGTGGGGGAAGGAGGAACAGTCACCCAAGCCAAAAACGGAACTGAGCTCAGATGGTAGAAGCGGAGGCATGGAGCGGGGGGCGGGGAGGGCCTGCGGACAGCTGCTCCCTCAGCCTTTAGGAGCATCCCGCTGGTGAATTTCACTCTTTCATCCGCCTCTCCTACCCCCCACCCCACCCCCAGGGATCTGCTCGCCTCTATTGCTGCATGGATTCAGACCTCCCATCCCGGTATTCTGGGATGTTCTGGCCCTAGCACACAAAATTCTGCTCCCCCCCCCCCCCCGCCAGATTCCCAGGACAGGAGACCTGCCCTCAGGATTCCTGAGGCTGATTCTGGCACCCTGCATCTTCCAAATCCCAGCACGCTCCTGGGACTTAACCTCTCTGCACACAGATGCTACCCGCTCCCCCCCCCCCCCATGCCCAGTCCTTAACCCCTGGGCTGCATCCCAGCACCTTAACCTCCAAGACTTGACCCAGCCCTTGAACTCACGTTCAGCCTTCGGGATGCTCCAATTTTTGCCACACTCTGAACACTTCCTGGACACCCCTAAACCTGACATCAGACATCCAGCTCAGGTTCCCCTGACACTAGATTTCCAAGATAGGCTCAACCTGCCTGCAATTCCAGGGAACCAGATCTTTCCGGGGCACCCCCTTCTTATGGCTAACCCTGTCCCCTCCAAGAGCCCCTTTCTTTAAATGGTGTCCCAAAGGCACCTTCATAGACGCCAGTGTTTCCCAGAGGGTCATATTTGCACCCCTGGTGACGTGCTAAGGTTTTAAGCAGTACAAGGACAAACACTTATTTTTAAAGTTTTGTCTTTCCTGGCATTTCGCATATAAGCCTGTAAGTATCTGGACAGATACTGCTGCTTGGCCAGGACACCGTTTATTTAGGTTAGAGGTGTTTACATTTAAAATGTAGAGGCTGTTCCCGAGTGGAGGAACGCTGGAATATCAGAAGCTTGGGAAACAATGACATATCCACCCGGGCTGGGATTCCAGCTAGCCCCTCCCCCGCGTTCCTCAACCCCCGACGCTCGCGGGTGGAAAATCATTTCTCACATCCCATCCTGGCTCAAGGATGCGCTACCTCCCCCAAGCCCAGAGACCACACCGGTCCCAGAGTCCTTAGGGGACTCCCCTTTTTGGAGTTGGGGGCCCACGGAATTAGCAACCTCCCTCCCTCTGCTCCCACCGGCCTCAGGAACACCCCCCACCCGAGGGTTGGGGGGATGTCACTGAGCACGATTCTTGATGCAACGATTCCTATGCAAGGGGCATTTTGAGTCCCCCCATTCTTCCCTCGGACCCTGAACCCTGGCGAACCAGGGGCGAGGGGTGGGGCGGGTTCTGGTGGGAGCGGGGTGGGGCGGGGTAAAGGGCTAGGGGCTTCAGACACCAGGGTATGGGGTTGGAGACTGATTATATTGCCAAAGGGTTTAACTTCTTAAAACCCCAGATACCCCTGACCCTCACGGAAGCCGAAAGGTGCGGGGAAAGGGGGTGAGGATTTTTCTAAAGGGTACGGACTTCTTCCCAACGTCTACCCCCACCTCCCTGGCTCGCCAATCTGCCACACGTACCCAGCTTTTTAGTTCAGCTTTTGAAAATAACCACAATCATTACAAACCTCTACAAACGTTATTCTCGTTTCCCCGTCCCCCAAGTCAACAGTGTGGGAGTCGGGGAGGGAGAGAGAGAGCTAAAGGGACAACTTCCAAGTCCCGCGCCCCTTTTCCCCCCGGCCGCCAGGGTGCCTGCAACTACACGCATGCGCTGCATGACGCGCTCCCCACACGCATGTCGCACCCCTCCTGCGCTCCGGGAACGCACGGACACGGGGCAGGGGGCGGGGTGATTGGGGAGGAATGAACGGCGGGGGTCTTTCTGAACACAGCGGCTCCTCCCCAACACACACACAGCAATAAGTTTTTCACTCAAGTGGGCGGGGCGGGCCTGGCCTGTCGTTGGGGTGGCGGGGGGGAGCGGCAAGGGGGCGCTCTCAGGGATGGGGGAGGGTGTCCGGAGTCAGTCTGGGGAGGGGAGGTCTGCAAATCGTCCAACTCTGGTGCTAATGGCGGGTCTTCTCAACCCACCCCCAGGGCAGGGAGGGAGGGGTCGGCGTGGCCCCTCCCCCAAGCCTCCCCCACGCCCACCCTGGGTGCATGAACCGCCCGATGCAGAAGCTGCCGCATGTCACCCCCCCCCCACCCAAAGAAAAAGTGTCATGCCCCCCCTTCCCACCCACCCTGCCACTCCCCACCGAAATAAAAGTTTCCTTTTCATTTAAAAGTTTCATCCTCCTTGTCTGCAGAGAAGGTCTCCTGAAGGGGGCTTTGGGGGCAGACCTAAGGGCTGGGTCTTTAACAGCAGGGGTCGTACTAAAATGGCAAGGACATGCACTTTGAGGGTGCAGACATGCCCGTCATCGCTGGCTCTCACCTTGTGATTTGGGGGTGGGCAACTATCTGCCTCAGTTTCCCTGATGGTAAAAATGGGGATCCATGAGAAGGTTGGACGGCATCGCCGATTCAATGGACATGAGTTTGAGTAAACTCCGGGAGTTGGTAATGGACAGGGAGGCCTGGCGTGCTGCAGTCCATGGGGTCTCAAACAGTTGGATGACTGAGCAACTGAACTGAACTGATAGCCCTAATTGGAAACCCCAGGTGGGTCATGTGAGCTCATAGACGAGGGTTTCTAGTCTCCAGAAAAGGGATGGACCTGGGTCTCCTGTGTGGGCTCAGGGGTTACCCACTCTGAAGCCAGACTGGGTTCTATTTCTTAGTAGCTGTTTGTCCTTGGGCAAGTCTCTCAACCTCCCTGAGCTTGCTTCCACCACTCAGAAAGTGGAGGAGGTGATCTATTCGTTTAACCAATATAAAAAGGAGGGGGTGATCTAGTCATTCAGCAAATATAAAAAGGTTAACTACACCAGGCAGTGTTCTAGACACTGGAAAACAATGAAATCTCTACACCTACTGGTTGAGACTAATGTCCCAAGTTTAGCACAGCCCCGTAAATAGTATTCAACAAACAGCTTAGCAGTCCCTATGGTCGTTGCTTTGCAAAGACTTGAGGGTCAGCTAGAGTGCAGCTCCCCTTCCTACCACTCGATGATTGGGAGGCGTGGAGCCAGGGACCCTGCAGCTCTGAGCCTCAGTTTTCCCATCTGTATAATGGAGGGGATACCTCGGAGGGAGGCAGGGTGAGAGGGGAAGGATTCCTTCCACATTAAATGCTGGGCAAGCTGGAGGCCCCCCGACACCAACCAGCTGGATCAGAACCAACCCACTGCCCCCCACCCCGCACAGCCCCTTGTCCGTCCTGTCTCCCTACCCCTGGAGGAACACACATAGCCAGCGGGGTCCAGTCGGGGTTGGAGTTTATTTCTGCCACAGTTTGAAGGCTGGGAGGGTATGGGGCCTCCTCCAGCCCCCATGGGAAACTCCAGCTGAACTGTGATCACACAAGAGCAACGGGAGGGAGCCTGAGGGGAGGGGGGATGTGTGAGGTCCCCTTATCCTGCCCTTCTGCAAGGGTCAAAGGCTGAGGGCCGCCTGGAGCTCAGGGTGCCGTTGCTCATAAGTACCAGGGTCAGTGGCTAAGTGGAGAGACAGGGAGAGGGAAAGAGGGAGGGGGTGGGGCGAGGCAGGGGAAGGGGAAGGGACGTGGAGAGTCAAGCTCCCTTCTTAACAAAGATCATTCAAAACCTAAGGAAGGATTTGGAGCTGGATGGGACCCCAGCTTGCCGACCACACCCGAATTTCTCCCAAGTGAGATCGCCCCAGTCTGCGATCCCTGCTTGCCCGCTCCTCTGTTTAGAGGTTCACGGGGAAGTCTCCCGGGACCCCCGGGCTGGGCTGGATAAGTGCTGTCATGCCGGAAGGCGGCACCGTTTCCAAAGTGCAAGAAGCCAGAGGGCGGTTCTCAGGACAGGCGCCTGCGGAGAGGGGGCCAAGGAGGGAGGGTCCGGCGGCTGGGGGCAGGGTAGGGTCACTGCGGCGGGGCCGCCGCGGACCCTTCGGGCTCCGGGGGTGAAGGCCCGGACCCCGGCTCCACCTCCTCCGCCGCCGCCGCCTCCTCATCGGACGCCACGCCCTCCTCCAGCCGGAAGACCTGGCGCACGGTGCGGGTGGTGAAGGTGAGGGGTGCGCGCCTGCGGGGGAGAGTAGGAGAGACCAGGAGGCAATTACGGGAGGAGGGGAGAGAGAAGTGAGAGGCAGGGGGATACAGAGAAACAGAATAACATGGGGAGGGGGGCACAGAGCAAAGACGGGGGAGCTGGGGGTTTCTGCAGAGGGGCTGCGCGTGCACGGGGTGGCCTCACCGGAGCCGGTTCCTCAGCGTGTTCAGCTCCCGGTTCATGGACTCGGAGGCCTCTGTGACATCCTCCAGCTCGTGCTGCAGCCTTCTGCGGACCGCCTGGGCCCGCGAAGCCTCCTCCTCGGCCTCCTCCAGCTGCCTCTTCAGCTGCTTCACTCGAAGGTTGCCCTTCTCCAGCTTGTGCGGGAGTCGGGGCGTCGGGTCATGTCTCTGGGTGCGGCTCTCACCCAGAGCGCCCCACATCTCCCTCCTCCACCCTGACTGTCACACACCCTGCCTTCTGTTCATGCTTTTGTTCTGCTCTGCTGGATCCTCTCACCAGCCTCCAGGTCAGGCTCAAAGGCGAGACCACCCACCACTCGGCCTCAGAGGGGTCTCTCTGTGTTCAGATGTGCCCCTGCCCCTGCCCTGTTCAAGGTCCTCCTGTGATTCTTCAGTGCCGCTGGGACAAGGTCCCAGCACCTGGGCCTGGCATTCCAGGCCCCTGCAGGGTCTTCTTCCCATAATCACATGGATCCAGCCATCTGTAGTGAGACCCTCCCCCAGACCCTGCCATCTCTCTCTCTAAGGAGAGGACACACATACTCTGCCTCCAGCCAACTCCTCTAACCTCATTTATCACTCAACCCCCAACCCCATTCTTGCAAGTTATTCTGCTCTGCTTTTTTGCTGGGGACTCACTGAGCTGATTTCCATAGCCCAGGGTCTTTGCACAAGCTATTCCCTGTTCCCGGCTCTTTCTCACCCTTCAGTATCAATTCAAATGTCACTTCCTTAGAGAGGTCTTCCGGACCACCTCCCTCCAAATCTAGGGAGGATTCTCCAGTCCTCTGTATCCCCCTCTCTCTTTATTCTCTTTTTTCTTCATAACCCCTTTCACAATCTATGATTATCTTTGCTTGTTTATAGGTTTACAGTGTCTTCCTCTCCCTGTGTTGAAAATGTGAACTTCATGAGGGCAGGGACATTCTCTGTGTCATTCACAGCCATATCTCCAATGCTTTGCACAGTGCCTGGCAAGTAGCAGGTGCTCAACAATTGTTTTGTGAAATAATTGGTGAATAAAACACAGCTGAGCTTTTAAGGGCACAGCACATAGAGTGAATTACATTTGAGCCTGGGGTGGAGGCTGGCAAGAGGATCTAGGAGGACCTGATCCATACTGTCTTTATTAACTGTGAATTTGGGGCAAATTATACCCCCTTCTAAAGTTTCCATTTTCTCACCTGTGAAATGGAGCTGAGGAGAGAATGCAAGCATGCTGTCTTTTTGTTTAAGTAGGTAGCACAGTATGTGGGACACATTTACTGATCAATAAATAATTAAGGGGACAGATATTCAGCCAAAGTGCTGAAGGTTGAACTCTGGCTCCATCTCTTACTAAATAAATAATTGTGATTAAGTTACTTCAGTTTTCTGACATGAATAAGAGGGAAAATAATAGTACCTACCTCATGAGTTCTGATTAGAATTAAGTGTTACTACATGTTATGTCTTTAGCACTGGCTAAAGAAAGCTCTCAATAAACACCATTTTATTAAGCTGTGGCCTAGCTTCTGGGTAGGATTTAACTTCTTCCCTCTCATTAGCTGTCTCAGCTCCCCACCAGGGCTTTCCTAGATTCCAGAATTTACAGATCACAAAAAGTCACTAATTCAGGCTCTCCAATGATGCTCCAAGCCCCAGGACATTGTCTGCACTCGGTTTTAGTCCAGTACCCACACATTACCTCTTGTGATGGGAGCTCACTACCTCTAGAGATGCTACCTCTCGGTCAGTGGTCCCCCCACTCCCACTGCTTCTCCTTGCCATCAGCCGCTCACCTGGTCCCGGAGCTGGTCAGCCACCCTCCGCTCCTCCTCCACCTGGAGCACCACCTCTTTAAGCCTCTTCTCAGCCCTCCGCACCAGCTTGCCAGAGAGGATGCGCTCCCTGAGGAGAGACACGAAGGGGAGAATCAAAAGAATTGCTCACCTGGGGTTCTACCCCTGCCAAGCCTCGTCCAGTGGCTGCCTGTTCTCGGAGTGAGTGGCCTCTGCCCACCTTCCCACCCACCCATGACTGGCTCCCACAGTCTACTGAGGCCTGGGGGTACCAGGCTACCACCAGGGCATCTAATCCTTGACTTCAGCTAAGGTGCTTGATATTCCTAAAAGTGTGTCTCCATGTCTACACCAGTTTTCCACATCCTACTAGGTCTCTCATGTTCAACTGTATCCTCCACCCCGCTCCCAACCCTCCTCCTCTCAGAGAACTTACCGATTGACAGCAAGTCTCCAAATCAGACCGCCAGGCACCATCCTCACCCCTTTTCTCTCCTTGGCCCTACCCCCGGCCTGTCAGTACCCAAACTTTGTCCCACTACCCCCTCGACTCTGCCCTGCCCCCTCCTTAGCTTCACAGCCCCAGCCCCCAGTTCAGGACCTATCATCTCCCACCTGAGCTCCCTTCTGCCTGGCCTGGAATTTTCTTTCTCCCTCTCTTCTTTCTCTCAATTTCCTTTTCAAGCTCTTTGTGTTTGTAGAACACTCTGGGAGCCCAAAACTCCATCCTTAACCATCTCTGCTGTCTTCCTTTCTCACTCACACACTTTTCTTTGGACACACTCAGCTGTGCCCCAGGTTTCTACAACCATCAACAGCCTGGTGTCCACTAAATCTGTCTCCTGAGCTCTAGCCTGGTTCAGCCCCCAGCCTCGGCTGCCCCCTAGACCCTGTACACCCTGCACTGGGCTCAATGCCTTCTCCCAAACCTGCTCCTCCTTCAAGTTCCCCACGATCCACCTAGATCTGCAGGTCAGACACCTGGCACCATCCTTACCTCCTGTCTCCTGAATTTCCCTATCCTGATGCTCATCCATTCTCTCCTGCATGGACCATCATATTAGGGTGAAGTCCATGTGATGGGGACCCGCAGCAATGGGTGGTGCTTGGTAACCATGACTGGATATTCTCTCATGTCTGAGCTGGCCACATGGCTTGTTTTAGTGAAAGGATGTGGCAGAAGTGACACTGTACCAGTTCGAAGTCTAGGCCCTAAGAAACTTTCTCTCTTGGAACCTTCACTCTGTCATATGAACAAGCCTGGGTCGGCCTAGAGCAGAGACAAGTTAGCCAAGCTGTCCCAGGCAAGGCTGTAGACATGTGAGAGCCTAGCCAAGATCAGCAAATCCATCTAGCTGACTTTCAGCTGAGCAAAGATGCGTGAGTGAGGCTCACCAAACCCAGGCCAGCAGAACCTACCAGCCATTCCAAAGACTCATGAACAATAATAAATGATTGCTGTATTAAGTTACTGAAATTTTAAGGTGGTTTGTTAGGCAGCTTCCCTGCATATGGGGCTTCTTTGGTGGTTCAGACAGTAGAGAATCTGCCTGCAACGCAGGAGAGCAAGGTTTGATCCCCGGGTCGGGAAGATCCCCTGGAGAAGGAAATGGCAACCCACTCCAATATTCTTGCTTGGAGAATCCCAAGGGCAGAGATGCCCGGCTACAGCTCATGGGGTCACAAAGAGTTGGACACGACTGAATGACTAACACTTGCTATGCAGCTATAGCTAACTGCTACATTACTGTTTAAATTATACAGTGGGAATGCAGTTACTTGCAGCACAAAGCATCCTAAATGATACAGGAAATCATCAACCATTAATATTAGGATGCCTTTTGGATGTTTCTAAACCAGGTGCTTGTAACACAGCTCCCCTTTGTCTCACTGACCAGAACGTGAGGGCTGCCCTCCAGCTGTGCCCTCCCTTCCCACTTACCTGCTCTCCTGCTCCAGCTGCTCTTCAGCCTGGGCCAACTTAGACTCAAGGGCAGCGATGATCATCTTCTGGCGGGCTCGGGCCCCAGCGTCTTCCTCACCCAGGCGTTCCCGGAGCTCCTGGACCTGCCGCTCCAGCTGCTGCCGCCCGCTCTCTGCCTTAGCCGAGAAACTGCGCTCAGCTGACAGTTCTGTGGTCAGTGATTCTACCTGTAGCAGTGGGGAAGGCAGGACTGTCATGGCGGCGTCTCGGAGGGAAGGTGGGAGGTAAGTGCCAGAACCTCCCATAATTAAGTGAGTTGATGCTTGTTAAGTGCATGGCACAGAGCCTGGCACATACTAAACACTCAATAAATGTGCTTTTCCTTGATTGGCTTATCAGCCAACAGCAGTGCCAGCTCTGGGTTTTAACCTTTTAGATAGGTTTTTGCTATTTTAATAAGACCACAAGAGGAGACTGGTGGTCCAGTGGTTAGGACTCTGGGCTTCTAATGCAGGGGGCTCGGGTTCGATCCCTGATTGGGTAACTGAGGTTCCACATGCTGTATAGCCCAGCCCAATAAATAAACAAGTCCAGATGACTATCACAGGCTTGTTTAAATGCTGCTGACTCTATCTTTGACTGTGAATGAGTCTATTCCAAGGGTTATCACATTTTTGTTTGCACCAGGCTCATCCAGAGAGCTTGTGGAAAAAAAAAAAAAGAAAAGGACCACAGGATCCTACCCTCCAGAGATTCTCATTCAGCAAGTCTGGAATGAGGTCCATGAATCCACATTTTCAACAAGCACTTCAGGTGGTTTTGGTAGAATGATATGCAGGATCGTTTTGAGAAATGCCAGCTCAATTAACAGGAGCTACTATATTGCTAATGTGTAACCACACCCCTAATAATAGTGCCTATTTATTTATTCATCTCGTACTCTGAGTGAGGTCCCATGCTGGGGACACGGAAATGAGTCAGATGCAGTCTGATTCATACTTTACTTCATTTCACCCTCACAGGAAGAGACCGACGTGGTAATTAGCATATACTATTTTTTTTAACCTTTTATTGGAAAATAAAACCGTGATACAGAAAAAGTAAAAAACAGATCACCTATATGGCTTAATAGGTTGAGCTTCCCTGGTGGTTCAGATGGTAAAGAATCTGCCTGCAATGCAGGAGACCCAGGTTTGATCCCTGCATTGGGAAGATCCCTTGGACCAGGGAATGGCAACCCACTCCAGCATAGGTTAATAAAAGGCAAACATCATTGTCACCCCTGCCCAGGTCAAAAAATAGAACTTCATGTATCCACTCTACTAACAACCTCTTCCTTTCAGCCCAAACAAACATGTCATCCTGACATTTTTCTGTTTTTGGATGTGCTATGCAGCTTGTGGGATCTTATTTTCCAAACCAGGGGTTCAGTCCAAGCTTCCTGCATTGGGAGTGCAGAGTTTTAACCACTGGACCACCAGGGAACTCCCCGCTCCTGACTCCTAGGGTGATCACTTCCTTGCCTTTTCTTTTTTTTACTTTTGATTTTTATTACTCAAAGATGCATCCCTAGATTCTATAGTTGAATCCTGCCCATTAAAATTTTTCTGTACATGGTTTTTAAGTCTCTTTTAATCTACAGTTTCCTCCTCCATCCTTTCTTAAGTGTGTTAGTTGCTCAGTTGTGTCCGACTCTTTGTGACCCCATGCACTATAGCCCACCAGGAGTCTACTGCGTCTCCTGCATTGGCAAGTGGGTTCTTTACCACTGAGCCACCTGGGATGCCCACACTGGATTGGGGTGGGCCCTGAATCCAATGGGCTTCCCTAGTCGCTCAGTGGTAAAGAACCCACTTGCCAATGCAGGAGATGCAGGTTTAGACCCTGGATTGGGAAGATCCCCTGGAGGTGGAAATGGCAACCCACTCCAGTGTTCTTGCCCAGAGAATCCCATGGACAGAGGAGGCTGGTGGGCTCAAGTCCATGGCGTCGCAGAGTCAGACGTGACTTGGCAACTGAACAGCCTCGCACTAAATCCAATATGCTTGGTGTCTTTGCAAGGAGGGAAGGAGGCACAGACACACAAAGAAGACACAGGGAAGGCCATGTGAGGCAGAGGCAGAGACCGGGCTGATGGATCTATGCGACAAGGGTTGCTGACAAGCAACCAGGAGAGAGGCCTGGAAGAGATGCTCCCTCAGAAAGAACAAACCTGATGACACCTTGATTTTGGACCTTTGACCTCCAGAACTGTGAGAGGATAAGTTACTGTCTTTTTAAGCCACCCAGTTTGTTGCAGTTGGTTGCAGCAACCTCAGGCAGCTAATACAGTGACTAATTAGTATTTTTTTAAAATGTCATTGTTTACTTGAGGGTTTAAACAGATTTGATGGATTTAAATCACTTGTAATTATAACCCTGGTTGAAGCTCAAGCTGCTCCATTTGGGGCCAGTTGGGACCCTTTCCAGGTTGACTTCTAAATGTTTTTGAGATCACCAGGCTAGCTTCCTGGGGAACTGGTGTATTATGGACTGAATGTTTGTTGCCCCACAAATTCATATGAAGTCCTAACCCCCAGTGCGTATCTGGAAATGGAGCCTTTGGGAGGTAATTAGGACTAGATGAGGATAAGAGGATGGGGCCCCCATGATGGCATTAGTACCCTTATAAGGAGATATCAGATAGCTTGCTCTCTCTCGCTCCCCCCACATGCACAGAAAGTCGAGCCCAGTAATTGCAGGATGAGATGATGGCCACCTATAAATCACCACTTATAAGCCAGGAGAAGAGGCCTTGGAATGAATCCTATATTACCAGCATCATGCTCCCTGGATCCAGCCTTCAAGAAGCCTCAGAAATACAACAGAATGAATGCATCTATTCCTCCCCCACCTAGAGAACTCCTATTCAACCTTCAAAACCCAACTCAAATATTCCCTTTTCCTATGTGGATTGAAAAAGAGGACTGAAGATGTTATGGTCCCAGGTCAGTGGGGACTCAGGCTGGCAGGGGGTGACCCAGCTGTGCTTACCTGCAGGAGCAGCTTTCGGTAGCGGTCATTGAGCAGCTCTGCATTGCTCTGCTCCTCCTCCAGCTCCTCTTCCATTTGCCCCAGGCGCCCCTCCAGCTGACGTTTCTCATCCAGAATGGCAGCTCTAGGGAGAACAGGCAGGGCAAGGTGGGGGGAGGTGGGAGGGCAGGATGGCCAGAAGAGGGCGCTCTGCCCCACATTACCATGGGCCACTCACTTGCTTAGGCTGCCGTTGGCCACCTCATCTGCCATCTCATCCCTCTCCTGCTGGGCCTGCCGCCGGGCACGGTCAGAGGCGGCCAGTTCCTGCAACGAGCAAAGTAGGCAGGTGGTCAGCTGTGGTGATGGGAGGCTGGCTGAGCACTGGCCTCCCTACCCCTCACGCCTCAAGTCTCTTGATGTTTTTTTCACTGCACTTGAACATGCTACCCCTGGATAACCTTGCAATGAGCTTCAGTCTATAAGCAGATGTCTCCTATATCCATCTCCGCAGCCCCTGATCCGTGTCCACTTCTTGCCGCCCGCCCGCCAGGGTCCCTCACCCTCATGCCCTCCTCACTGAGCCCTGCATCTCTTTTCAGACCAGTTCCTCCTCCAGTTTCCCTCAGTCATTGGGCCAGACCCCCTCTCCACCCCTCCTCTGCCCTCTTACCACCCACAGCCCTGTCCCTCCTGCCCCTTCACTCTGACTGCTCCCTCTTCTGCATCCCGGCTTAGCCTTCATCGTCCCTCTCCAGCCTCCCTGCCTCCATTCTCTCCGCTCTAGCCCATCCCCACACCGACTTTGAGGCTTTCTGGCTCAGGACCCTAGCGGGGCTCTGGAGCATCCTGGCCCCGCCCACCGTGGCCCCGCCCACCGCGACCGCACCCTCCTAAGCCCCGCCCACCTGTGCCAGTCTGCACCCTCCTGAGCCCCGCCCACCCTGGCATCGCCTCCACCCTCGCATCACCTCCTGCAGCCGCAGCACTTCCGCCTCTAGTCCCTTGAGGCGCTTCTCACTCTCCCGGTTCTGGGCAAATATCTCCTCTCGTGAACTGCGCGTCTCCTCCACCTCTCGCCACAGCTCCTTCATCTGGGCCTGAGCGGAACAGAGCGAGTGAGCGGGCCCAGCCAGGTCCTGCCTCACAGGGAATCCCCCCAGCCCCGCTACCCTCGCAGTCAGCCCCGTGGGGGATCCCTGTGAGCTAGCAGAGCCCTGAGGACTTGGGCTTCTGCAGCCCGCTCCCAGCCGCTGGCTGTGTGACCATGGGCTGGTCCCCCCCCCCCCCCCCCCCCCCCCCCCCCCCCCCCCCCCCCCCCCCCCCCCCCCCCCCCCCCCAC